>NW_028175273.1:0-114000 GCF_965226575.1 Pagrus pagrus | reverse complement strand
AAAATACAAATTTCACCCGAATCCAATGCGGACTGCTGTGTCTCGTTCAGCCAGTATAGGACCACGTCTGGGAGAAATTCCGAGTCAATCGGTCCAAAGACCTGGAAGCTATTGAAAAAATCGGCCGAGGTTTTCATGAAAAATGGCCCCCTTTCACTAAAATATTCACCAAAAATACAAATTTCACCCGAATCCAATGCGGACTGCTGTGTCTCGTTCAGATAGTATAGGACCACGTCTGGGAGAAATTTCGAGTCCATCGGTCCAAAGACCTGGAAGCTATTGAAAAAATCGGCCGAGGTTTTCATGAAAAATGGCCCCCTTTCACTAAAATATTCACCAAAAATACAAATTTCACCCGAATCCAATGGGGACTGCTGTGTCTGGTTCAGCCAGTATAGGACCACGTCTGGGAGAAATTTCGAGTCAATGGGTCCAAAGACCTGGAAGCTATTGAAAAAATCGGCCAAGGTTTTCATGAAAAATGGCAGATTTTCACTAAAATATTCACCAAAAATACAAATTTCACCCAAATCCAATGGGGACTGCTGTGTCTCGTTCAGCCAGTATAGGACCACGTCTGGGAGAAATTTCGAGTCAATGGGTCCAAAGACCTGGAAGCTATTGAAAAAATTGGCAGAGGTTTTCATGAAAAATGGCAGATTTTCACTAAAATATTCACCAAAAATACAAATTTCACCCGAATCCAATGGGGACTGCTGTGTCTCGTTCAGCCAGTATAGGACCACGTCTGGGAGAAAGTTCGAGTCAATCGGTCCAAAGACCTGGAAGCTATTGAAAAAATCGGCCGAGGTTTTCATGAATCCAATGGGGACTGCTGTGTCTCGTTCAGCCAGTATAGGACCACGTCTGGGAGAAATTTCGAGTCAATGGGTCCAAAGACCTGGAAGCTATTGAAAAAATCGGCCGAGGTTTTCATGAAAAATGGAAGATTTTCACTAAAATATTCACCAAAAATACAAATTTCACCCGAATCCAATGCGGACTGCTGTGTCTCGTTCAGCCAGTATAGGACCACGTCTGGGAGAAATTCCGAGTCAATCGGTCTAAAGACCTGGAAGCTATTGAAAAAATCGGCCGAGGTTTTCATGAAAAATGGCCCCCTTTCACTAAAATATTCACCAAAAATACAAATTTCACCCGAATCCAATGCGGACTGCTGTGTCTCGTTCAGATAGTATAGGACCACGTCTGGGAGAAATTTCGAGTCCATCGGTCCAAAGACCTGGAAGCTATTGAAAAAATCGGCCGAGGTTTTCATGAAAAATGGCCCCCTTTCACTAAAATATTCACCAAAAATACAAATTTCACCCGAATCCAATGGGGACTGCTGTGTCTGGTTCAGCCAGTATAGGACCACGTCTGGGAGAAATTTCGAGTCAATGGGTCCAAAGACCTGGAAGCTATTGAAAAAATCGGCCAAGGTTTTCATGAAAAATGGCAGATTTTCACTAAAATATTCACCAAAAATACAAATTTCACCCAAATCCAATGGGGACTGCTGTGTCTCGTTCAGCCAGTATAGGACCACGTCTGGGAGATTTTTCGAGTCAATGGGTCCAAAGACCTGGAAGCTATTGAAAAAATTGGCAGAGGTTTTCATGAAAAATGGCAGATTTTCACTAAAATATTCACCAAAAATACAAATTTCACCCGAATCCAATGGGGACTGCTGTGTCTCGTTCAGCCAGTATAGGACCACGTCTGGGAGAAATTTCGAGTCAATCGGTCCAAAGACCTGGAAGCTATTGAAAAAATCGGCCGAGGTTTTCATGAATCCAATGGGGACTGCTGTGTCTCGTTCAGCCAGTATAGGACCACGTCTGGGAGAAATTTCGAGTCAATGGGTCCAAAGACCTGGAAGCTATTGAAAAAATCGGCCGAGGTTTTCATGAAAAATGGAAGATTTTCACTAAAATATTCACCAAAAATACAAATTTCACCCGAATCCAATGCGGACTGCTGTGTCTCGTTCAGCCAGTATAGGACCACGTCTGGGAGAAATTTCGAGTCAATCGGTCCAAAGACCTGGAAGCTATTGAAAAAATCGGCCGAGGTTTTCATTAAAAATGGCCCCCTTTCACTAAAATATTCACCAAAAATACAAATTTCACCCGAATCCAATGGGGACTGCTGTGTCTCGTTCAGCCAGTACAGGACCACGTCTGGGAGAAATTTTGAGTCAATGGGTCCAAAGACCTGGAAGCTATTGAAAAAATTGGCAGAGGTTTTCATGAAAAATGGCAGATTTTCACTAAAATATTCACCAAAAATACAAATTTCACCTGAATCCAATGGGGACTGCTGTGTCTCGTTCAGCCAGTATAGGACCACGTCTGGGAGAAATTTCGAGTCAATGGGTCCAAAGACCTGGAAGCTATTGAAAAAATCGGCCGAGGTTTTCATGAAAAATGGAAGATTTTCACTAAAATATTCACCAAAAATACAAATTTCACCCGAATCCAATGCGGACTGCTGTGTCTCGTTCAGATAGTATAGGACCACGTCTGGGAGAAATTTCGAGTCAATCGGTCCAAAGACCTGGAAGCTATTGAAAAAATCGGCCGAGGTTTTCATGAAAAATGGCCCCCTTTCACTAAAATATTCACCAAAAATACAAATTTCACCCAAATCCAATGGGGACTGCTGTGTCTCGTTCAGCCAGTATAGGACCACGTCTGGGAGAAATTTCGAGTCAATGGGTCCAAAGACCTGGAAGCTATTGAAAAAATTGGCAGAGGTTTTCATGAAAAATGGCAGATTTTCACTAAAATATTCACCAAAAATACAAATTTCACCCGAATCCAATGCGGACTGCTGTGTCTCGTTCAGATAGTATAGGACCACGTCTGGGAGAAATTTCGAGTCAATCGGTCCAAAGACCTGGAAGCTATTGAAAAAATCGGCCGAGGTTTTCATGAAAAATGGCCCCCTTTCACTAAAATATTCACCAAAAATACAAATTTCACCCGAATCCAATGGGGACTGCTGTGTCTCGTTCAGCCAGTACAGGACCACGTCTGGGAGAAATTTCGAGTCAATGGGTCCAAAGACCTGGAAGCTATTGAAAAAATCGGCCGAGGTTTTCATGAAAAATGGAAGATTTTCACTAAAATATTCACCAAAAATACAAATTTCACCCGAATCCAATGCGGACTGCTGTGTCTCGTTCAGCCAGTATAGGACCACGTCTGGGAGAAATTTCGAGTCAATCGGTCCAAAGACCTGGAAGCTATTGAAAAAATCGGCCGAGGTTTTCATTAAAAATGGCCCCCTTTCACTAAAATATTCACCAAAAATAAAAATTTCACCCGAATCCAATGGGGACTGCTGTGTCTCGTTCAGCCAGTATAGGACCACGTCTGGGAGAAATTTTGAGTCAATGGGTCCAAAGACCTGGAAGCTATTGAAAAAATCGGCCGAGGTTTTCATGAAAAATGGAAGATTTTCACTAAAATATTCACCAAAAATACAAATTTCACCCGAATCCAATGCGGACTGCTGTGTCTCGTTCAGCCAGTATAGGACCACGTCTGGGAGAAATTTCGAGTCAATCGGTCCAAAGACCTGGAAGCTATTGAAAAAATCGGCCGAGGTTTTCATGAAAAATGGCAGATTTTCACTAAAATATTCACCAAAAATACAAATTTCACCCGAATCCAATGGGGACTGCTGTGTCTCGTTCAGCCAGTATAGGACCACGTCTGGGAGAAAGTTCGAGTCAATCGGTCCAAAGACCTGGAAGCTATTGAAAAAATCGGCCGAGGTTTTCATGAATCCAATGGGGACTGCTGTGTCTCGTTCAGCCAGTATAGGACCACGTCTGGGAGAAATTTCGAGTCAATGGGTCCAAAGACCTGGAAGCTATTGAAAAAATCGGCCGAGGTTTTCATGAAAAATGGAAGATTTTCACTAAAATATTCACCAAAAATACAAATTTCACCCGAATCCAATGCGGACTGCTGTGTCTCGTTCAGCCAGTATAGGACCACGTCTGGGAGAAATTCCGAGTCAATCGGTCCAAAGACCTGGAAGCTATTGAAAAAATCGGCCGAGGTTTTCATGAAAAATGGCCCCCTTTCACTAAAATATTCACCAAAAATACAAATTTCACCCGAATCCAATGCGGACTGCTGTGTCTCGTTCAGATAGTATAGGACCACGTCTGGGAGAAATTTCGAGTCCATCGGTCCAAAGACCTGGAAGCTATTGAAAAAATCGGCCGAGGTTTTCATGAAAAATGGCCCCCTTTCACTAAAATATTCACCAAAAATACAAATTTCACCCGAATCCAATGGGGACTGCTGTGTCTGGTTCAGCCAGTATAGGACCACGTCTGGGAGAAATTTCGAGTCAATGGGTCCAAAGACCTGGAAGCTATTGAAAAAATCGGCCAAGGTTTTCATGAAAAATGGCAGATTTTCACTAAAATATTCACCAAAAATACAAATTTCACCCAAATCCAATGGGGACTGCTGTGTCTCGTTCAGCCAGTATAGGACCACGTCTGGGAGAAATTTCGAGTCAATGGGTCCAAAGACCTGGAAGCTATTGAAAAAATTGGCAGAGGTTTTCATGAAAAATGGCAGATTTTCACTAAAATATTCACCAAAAATACAAATTTCACCCGAATCCAATGGGGACTGCTGTGTCTCGTTCAGCCAGTATAGGACCACGTCTGGGAGAAAGTTCGAGTCAATCAGTCCAAAGACCTGGAAGCTATTGAAAAAATCGGCCGAGGTTTTCATGAATCCAATGGGGACTGCTGTGTCTCGTTCAGCCAGTATAGGACCACGTCTGGGAGAAATTTCGAGTCAATGGGTCCAAAGACCTGGAAGCTATTGAAAAAATCGGCCGAGGTTTTCATGAAAAATGGAAGATTTTCACTAAAATATTCACCAAAAATACAAATTTCACCCGAATCCAATGCGGACTGCTGTGTCTCGTTCAGCCAGTATAGGACCACGTCTGGGAGAAATTCCGAGTCAATCGGTCCAAAGACCTGGAAGCTATTGAAAAAATCGGCCGAGGTTTTCATGAAAAATGGCCCCCTTTCACTAAAATATTCACCAAAAATACAAATTTCACCCGAATCCAATGCGGACTGCTGTGTCTCGTTCAGATAGTATAGGACCACGTCTGGGAGAAATTTCGAGTCCATCGGTCCAAAGACCTGGAAGCTATTGAAAAAATCGGCCGAGGTTTTCATGAAAAATGGCCCCCTTTCACTAAAATATTCACCAAAAATACAAATTTCACCCGAATCCAATGGGGACTGCTGTGTCTGGTTCAGCCAGTATAGGACCACGTCTGGGAGAAATTTCGAGTCAATGGGTCCAAAGACCTGGAAGCTATTGAAAAAATCGGCCAAGGTTTTCATGAAAAATGGCAGATTTTCACTAAAATATTCACCAAAAATACAAATTTCACCCAAATCCAATGGGGACTGCTGTGTCTCGTTCAGATAGTATAGGACCACGTCTGGGAGAAATTTCGAGTCAATCGGTCCAAAGACCTGGAAGCTATTGAAAAAATCGGCCGAGGTTTTCATGAAAAATGGCCCCCTTTCACTAAAATATTCACCAAAAATACAAATTTCACCCGAATCCAATGGGGACTGCTGTGTCTCATTCAGCCAGTATAGGACCACGTCTGGGAGAAATTTCGAGTCAATGGGTCCAAAGACCTGGAAGCTATTGAAAAAATCGGCCGAGGTTTTCATGAAAAATGGCCCCCTTTCACTAAAATATTCACCAAAAATACAAATTTCACCCGAATCCAATGGGGACTGCTGTGTCTGGTTCAGCCAGTATAGGACCACGTCTGGGAGAAATTTCGAGTCAATGGGTCCAAAGACCTGGAAGCTATTGAAAAAATCGGCCAAGGTTTTCATGAAAAATGGCAGATTTTCACTAAAATATTCACCAAAAATACAAATTTCACCCAAATCCAATGGGGACTGCTGTGTCTCGTTCAGCCAGTATAGGACCACGTCTGGGAGATTTTTCGAGTCAATGGGTCCAAAGACCTGGAAGCTATTGAAAAAATTGGCAGAGGTTTTCATGAAAAATGGCAGATTTTCACTAAAATATTCACCAAAAATACAAATTTCACCCGAATCCAATGGGGACTGCTGTGTCTCGTTCAGCCAGTATAGGACCACGTCTGGGAGAAATTTCGAGTCAATCGGTCCAAAGACCTGGAAGCTATTGAAAAAATCGGCCGAGGTTTTCATGAATCCAATGGGGACTGCTGTGTCTCGTTCAGCCAGTATAGGACCACGTCTGGGAGAAATTTCGAGTCAATGGGTCCAAAGACCTGGAAGCTATTGAAAAAATCGGCCGAGGTTTTCATGAAAAATGGAAGATTTTCACTAAAATATTCACCAAAAATACAAATTTCACCCGAATCCAATGCGGACTGCTGTGTCTCGTTCAGCCAGTATAGGACCACGTCTGGGAGAAATTTCGAGTCAATCGGTCCAAAGACCTGGAAGCTATTGAAAAAATCGGCCGAGGTTTTCATTAAAAATGGCCCCCTTTCACTAAAATATTCACCAAAAATACAAATTTCACCCGAATCCAATGGGGACTGCTGTGTCTCGTTCAGCCAGTACAGGACCACGTCTGGGAGAAATTTTGAGTCAATGGGTCCAAAGACCTGGAAGCTATTGAAAAAATTGGCAGAGGTTTTCATGAAAAATGGCAGATTTTCACTAAAATATTCACCAAAAATACAAATTTCACCCGAATCCAATGGGGACTGCTGTGTCTCGTTCAGCCAGTATAGGACCACGTCTGGGAGAAATTTCGAGTCAATGGGTCCAAAGACCTGGAAGCTATTGAAAAAATCGGCCGAGGTTTTCATGAAAAATGGAAGATTTTCACTAAAATATTCACCAAAAATACAAATTTCACCCGAATCCAATGCGGACTGCTGTGTCTCGTTCAGATAGTATAGGACCACGTCTGGGAGAAATTTCGAGTCAATCGGTCCAAAGACCTGGAAGCTATTGAAAAAATCGGCCGAGGTTTTCATGAAAAATGGCCCCCTTTCACTAAAATATTCACCAAAAATACAAATTTCACCCAAATCCAATGGGGACTGCTGTGTCTCGTTCAGCCAGTATAGGACCACGTCTGGGAGAAATTTCGAGTCAATGGGTCCAAAGACCTGGAAGCTATTGAAAAAATTGGCAGAGGTTTTCATGAAAAATGGCAGATTTTCACTAAAATATTCACCAAAAATACAAATTTCACCCGAATCCAATGCGGACTGCTGTGTCTCGTTCAGATAGTATAGGACCACGTCTGGGAGAAATTTCGAGTCAATCGGTCCAAAGACCTGGAAGCTATTGAAAAAATCGGCCGAGGTTTTCATGAAAAATGGCCCCCTTTCACTAAAATATTCACCAAAAATACAAATTTCACCCGAATCCAATGGGGACTGCTGTGTCTCATTCAGCCAGTATAGGACCACGTCTGGGAGAAATTTCGAGTCAATGGGTCCAAAGACCTGGAAGCTATTGAAAAAATCGGCCGAGGTTTTCATGAAAAATGGCCCCCTTTCACTAAAATATTCACCAAAAATACAAATTTCACCCGAATCCAATGCGGACTGCTGTGTCTCGTTCAAATAGTATAGGACCACGTCTGGGAGAAATTTCGAGTCAATCGGTCCAAAGACCTGGAAGCTATTGAAAAAATCGGCCGAGGTTTTCATGAAAAATGGAAGATTTTCACTAAAATATTCACCAAAAATACAAATTTCACCCGAATGCAATGGGGACTGCTGTGTCTCGTTCAGCCAGTACAGGACCACGTCTGGGAGAAATTTCGAGTCAATGGGTCCAAAGACCTGGAAGCTATTGAAAAAATCGGCCGAGGTTTTCATGAAAAATGGAAGATTTTCACTAAAATATTCACCAAAAATACAAATTTCACCCGAATCCAATGCGGACTGCTGTGTCTCGTTCAGCCAGTATAGGACCACGTCTGGGAGAAATTTCGAGTCAATCGGTCCAAAGACCTGGAAGCTATTGAAAAAATCGGCCGAGGTTTTCATTAAAAATGGCCCCCTTTCACTAAAATATTCACCAAAAATAAAAATTTCACCCGAATCCAATGGGGACTGCTGTGTCTCGTTCAGCCAGTATAGGACCACGTCTGGGAGAAATTTTGAGTCAATGGGTCCAAAGACCTGGAAGCTATTGAAAAAATCGGCCGAGGTTTTCATGAAAAATGGAAGATTTTCACTAAAATATTCACCAAAAATACAAATTTCACCCGAATCCAATGCGGACTGCTGTGTCTCGTTCAGCCAGTATAGGACCACGTCTGGGAGAAATTTCGAGTCAATCGGTCCAAAGACCTGGAAGCTATTGAAAAAATCGGCCGAGGTTTTCATTAAAAATGGCCCCCTTTCACTAAAATATTCACCAAAAATAAAAATTTCACCCGAATCCAATGGGGACTGCTGTGTCTCGTTCAGCCAGTATAGGACCACGTCTGGGAGAAATTTTGAGTCAATGGGTCCAAAGACCTGGAAGCTATTGAAAAAATCGGCCGAGGTTTTCATGAAAAATGGAAGATTTTCACTAAAATATTCACCAAAAATACAAATTTCACCCGAATCCAATGCGGACTGCTGTGTCTCGTTCAGCCAGTATAGGACCACGTCTGGGAGAAATTTCGAGTCAATCGGTCCAAAGACCTGGAAGCTATTGAAAAAATTGGCCGAGGTTTTCATGAAAAATGGCAGATTTTCACTAAAATATTCACCAAAAATACAAATTTCACCCGAATCCAATGGGGACTGCTGTGTCTCGTTCAGCCAGTATAGGACCACGTCTGGGAGACATTTCGAGTCAATCGGTCCAAAGACCTGGAAGCTATTGAAAAAATCGGCCGAGGTTTTCATGAATCCAATGGGGACTGCTGTGTCTCGTTCAGCCAGTATAGGACCACGTCTGGGAGAAATTTCGAGTCAATGGGTCCAAAGACCTGGAAGCTATTGAAAAAATCGGCCGAGGTTTTCATGAAAAATGGCAGATTTTCACTAAAATATTCACCAAAAATACAAATTTCACCCAAATCCAATGGGGACTGCTGTGTCTCGTTCAGCCAGTATAGGACCACGTCTGGGAGAAATTTCGAGTCAATGGGTCCAAAGACCTGGAAGCTATTGAAAAAATCGGCCGAGGTTTTCATGAAAAATGGAAGATTTTCACTAAAATATTCACCAAAAATACAAATTTCACCCGAATCCAATGCGGACTGCTGTGTCTCGTTCAGCCAGTATAGGACCACGTCTGGGAGAAATTTCGAGTCAATCGGTCCAAAGACCTGGAAGCTATTGAAAAAATCGGCCGAGGTTTTCATTAAAAATGGCCCCCTTTCACTAAAATATTCACCAAAAATACAAATTTCACCCAAATCCAATGGGGACTGCTGTGTCTCGTTCAGCCAGTATAGGACCACGTCTGGGAGAAATTTCGAGTCAATGGGTCCAAAGACCTGGAAGCTATTGAAAAAATTGGCAGAGGTTTTCATGAAAAATGGCAGATTTTCACTAAAATATTCACCAAAAATACAAATTTCACCCGAATCCAATGCGGACTGCTGTGTCTCGTTCAGATAGTATAGGACCACGTCTGGGAGAAATTTCGAGTCAATCGGTCCAAAGACCTGGAAGCTATTGAAAAAATCGGCCGAGGTTTTCATGAAAAATGGCCCCCTTTCACTAAAATATTCACCAAAAATACAAATTTCACCCGAATCCAATGGGGACTGCTGTGTCTCATTCAGCCAGTATAGGACCACGTCTGGGAGAAATTTCGAGTCAATGGGTCCAAAGACCTGGAAGCTATTGAAAAAATCGGCCGAGGTTTTCATGAAAAATGGCCCCCTTTCACTAAAATATTCACCAAAAATACAAATTTCACCCGAATCCAATGCGGACTGCTGTGTCTCGTTCAAATAGTATAGGACCACGTCTGGGAGAAATTTCGAGTCAATCGGTCCAAAGACCTGGAAGCTATTGAAAAAATCGGCCGAGGTTTTCATGAAAAATGGAAGATTTTCACTAAAATATTCACCAAAAATACAAATTTCACCCGAATCCAATGCGGATTGCTGTGTCTCGTTCAGCCAGTATAGGACCACGTCTGGGAGAAATTTCGAGTCAATCGGTCCAAAGACCTGGAAGCTATTGAAAAAATCGGCCGAGGTTTTCATGAAAAATGGAAGATTTTCACTAAAATATTCACCAAAAATACAAATTTCACCCGAATCCAATGCGGACTGCTGTGTCTCGTTCAGCCAGTATAGGACCACGTCTGGGAGAAATTTCGAGTCAATCGGTCCAAAGACCTGGAAGCTATTGAAAAAATCGGCCGAGGTTTTCATTAAAAATGGCCCCCTTTCACTAAAATATTCACCAAAAATACAAATTTCACCCGAATCCAATGGGGACTGCTGTGTCTCGTTCAGCCAGTACAGGACCACGTCTGGGAGAAATTTTGAGTCAATGGGTCCAAAGACCTGGAAGCTATTGAAAAAATCGGCCGAGGTTTTCATGAAAAATGGCCCCCTTTCACTAAAATATTCACCAAAAATACAAATTTCACCCGAATCCAATGCGGACTGCTGTGTCTCGTTCAGCCAGTATAGGACCACGTCTGGGAGAAATTTCGAGTCAATGGGTCCAAAGACCTGGAAGCTATTGAAAAAATCGGCCGAGGTTTTCATGAAAAATGGCCCCCTTTCACTAAAATATTCACCAAAAATACAAATTTCACCCGAATCCAATGCGGACTGCTGTGTCTCGTTCAGATAGTATAGGACCACGTCTGGGAGAAATTTCGAGTCAATGGGTCCAAAGACCTGGAAGCTATTGAAAAAATCGGCCGAGGTTTTCATGAAAAATGGCCCCCTTTCACTAAAATATTCACCAAAAATACAAATTTCACCCGAATCCAATGGGGACTGCTGTGTCTCGTTCAGCCAGTATAGGACCACGTCTGGGAGAAATTTCGAGTCAATGGGTCCAAAGACCTGGAAGCTATTGAAAAAATCGGCCGAGGTTTTCATGAAAAATGGAAGATTTTCACTAAAATATTCACCAAAAATACAAATTTCACCCGAATCCAATGCGGACTGCTGTGTCTCGTTCAGATAGTATAGGACCACGTCTGGGAGAAATTTCGAGTCAATCGGTCCAAAGACCTGGAAGCTATTGAAAAAATCGGCCGAGGTTTTCATTAAAAATGGCCCCCTTTCACTAAAATATTCACCAAAAATACAAATTTCACCCGAATCCAATGGGGACTGCTGTGTCTCGTTCAGTCAGTATAGGACCACGTCTGGGAGAAATTTCGAGTCAATCGGTCCAAAGACCTGGAAGCTATTGAAAAAATCGGCCGAGGTTTTCATGAAAAATGGAAGATTTTCACTAAAATATTCACCAAAAATACAAATTTCACCTGAATCCAATGCGGACTGCTGTGTCTCGTTCAGCCAGTACAGGACCACGTCTGGGAGAAATTTCGAGTCAATCGGTCCAAAGACCTGGAAGCTATTGAAAAAATCGGCCGAGGTTTTCATGAAAAATGGAAGATTTTCACTAAAATATTCACCAAAAATACAAATTTCACCCGAATCCAATGCGGACTGCTGTGTCTCGTTCAGCCAGTATAGGACCACGTCTGGGAGAAATTTCGAGTCAATCGGTCCAAAGACCTGGAAGCTATTGAAAAAATCGGCCGAGGTTTTCATTAAAAATGGCCCCCTTTCACTAAAATATTCACCAAAAATACAAATTTCACCCGAATCCAATGGGGACTGCTGTGTCTCGTTCAGCCAGTACAGGACCACGTCTGGGAGAAATTTTGAGTCAATGGGTCCAAAGACCTGGAAGCTATTGAAAAAATCGGCCGAGGTTTTCATGAAAAATGGAAGATTTTCACTAAAATATTCACCAAAAATACAAATTTCACCCGAATCCAATGCGGACTGCTGTGTCTCGTTCAGCCAGTATAGGACCACGTCTGGGAGAAATTCCGAGTCAATCGGTCCAAAGACCTGGAAGCTATTGAAAAAATCGGCCGAGGTTTTCATGAAAAATGGCCCCCTTTCACTAAAATATTCACCAAAAATACAAATTTCACCCGAATCCAATGGGGACTGCTGTGTCTCGTTCAGCCAGTACAGGACCACGTCTGGGAGAAATTTCGAGTCAATGGGTCCAAAGACCTGGAAGCTATTGAAAAAATCGGCCGAGGTTTTCATGAAAAATGGAAGATTTTCACTAAAATATTCACCAAAAATACAAATTTCACCCGAATCCAATGCGGACTGCTGTGTCTCGTTCAGCCAGTATAGGACCACGTCTGGGAGAAATTTCGAGTCAATCGGTCCAAAGACCTGGAAGCTATTGAAAAAATCGGCCAAGGTTTTCATTAAAAATGGCCCCCTTTCACTAAAATATTCACCAAAAATAAAAATTTCACCCGAATCCAATGCGGACTGCTGTGTCTCGTTCAGCCAGTATAGGACCACGTCTGGGAGAAATTCCGAGTCAATCGGTCCAAAGACCTGGAAGCTATTGAAAAAATCGGCCGAGGTTTTCATGAAAAATGGCCCCCTTTCACTAAAATATTCACCAAAAATACAAATTTCACCCGAAATCCAATGGGGACTGCTGTGTCTCGTTCAGCCAGTACAGGACCACGTCTGGGAGAAATTTCGAGTCAATGGGTCCAAAGACCTGGAAGCTATTGAAAAAATCGGCCGAGGTTTTCATGAAAAATGGAAGATTTTCACTAAAATATTCACCAAAAATACAAATTTCACCCGAATCCAATGCGGACTGCTGTGTCTCGTTCAGCCAGTATAGGACCACGTCTGGGAGAAATTTCGAGTCAATCGGTCCAAAGTCCTGGAAGCTATTGAAAAAATCGGCCGAGGTTTTCATGAAAAATGGCCCCCTTTCACTAAAATATTCACCAAAAATACAAATTTCACCCGAATCCAATGGGGACTGCTGTGTCTGGTTCAGCCAGTATAGGACCACGTCTGGGAGAAATTTCGAGTCAATGGGTCCAAAGACCTGGAAGCTATTGAAAAAATCGGCCGAGGTTTTCATGAAAAATGGCAGATTTTCACTAAGATATTCACCAAAAATACAAATTTCACCCAAATCCAATGGGGACTGCTGTGTCTCGTTCAGCCAGTATAGGACCACGTCTGGGAGAAATTTCGAGTCAATGGGTCCAAAGACCTGGAAGCTATTGAAAAAATTGGCAGAGGTTTTCATGAAAAATGGCAGATTTTCACTAAAATATTCACCAAAAATACAAATTTCACCCGAATCCAATGGGGACTGCTGTGTCTGGTTCAGCCAGTATAGGACCACGTCTGGGAGAAATTTCGAGTCAATCGGTCCAAAGACCTGGAAGCTATTGAAAAAATCGGCCGAGGTTTACATTAAAAATGGCCCCCTTTCACTAAAATATTCACCAAAAATACAAATTTCACCCGAATCCAATGCGGACTGCTGTGTCTCGTTCAGATAGTATAGGACCACGTCTGGGAGAAATTTCGAGTCAATGGGTCCAAAGACCTGGAAGCTATTGAAAAAATCGGCCGAGGTTTTCATGAAAAATGGCCCCCTTTCACTAAAATATTCACCAAAAATACAACTTTCACCCGAATCCAATGCGGACTGCTGTGTCTCGTTCAGCCAGTATAGGACCACGTCTGGGAGAAATTTCGAGTCAATGGGTCCAAAGACCTGGAAGCTATTGAAAAAATCGGCCGAGGTTTTCATGAAAAATGGCAGATTTTCACTAAAATATTCACCAAAAATACAAATTTCACCCGAATCCAATGCGGACTGCTGTGTCTCGTTCAGCCAGTATAGGACCACGTCTGGGAGAAATTTCGAGTCAATCGGTCCAAAGACCTGGAAGCTATTGAAAAAATCGGCCGAGGTTTTCATTAAAAATGGCCCCCTTTCACTAAAATATTCACCAAAAATAAAAATTTCACCCGAATCCAATGGGGACTGCTGTGTCTCGTTCAGCCAGTATAGGACCACGTCTGGGAGAAATTTTGAGTCAATGGGTCCAAAGACCTGGAAGCTATTGAAAAAATCGGCCAAGGTTTTCATGAAAAATGGAAGATTTTCACTAAAATATTCACCAAAAATACAAATTTCACCCGAATCCAATGCGGACTGCTGTGTCTCGTTCAGCCAGTATAGGACCACGTCTGGGAGAAATTTCGAGTCAATCGGTCCAAAGACCTGGAAGCTATTGAAAAAATCGGCCGAGGTTTTCATGAAAAATGGCAGATTTTCACTAAAATATTCACCAAAAATACAAATTTCACCCGAATCCAATGGGGACTGCTGTGTCTCGTTCAGCCAGTATAGGACCACGTCTGGGAGACATTTCGAGTCAATCGGTCCAAAGACCTGGAAGCTATTGAAAAAATCGGCCGAGGTTTTCATGAATCCAATGGGGACTGCTGTGTCTCGTTCAGCCAGTATAGGACCACGTCTGGGAGAAATTTCGAGTCAATGGGTCCAAAGACCTGGAAGCTATTGAAAAAATCGGCCGAGGTTTTCATGAAAAATGGCAGATTTTCACTAAAATATTCACCAAAAATACAAATTTCACCCGAATCCAATGCGGACTGCTGTGTCTCGTTCAGCCAGTATAGGACCACGTCTGGGAGAAATTCCGAGTCAATCGGTCCAAAGACCTGGAAGCTATTGAAAAAATCGGCCGAGGTTTTCATGAAAAATGGCCCCCTTTCACTAAAATATTCACCAAAAATACAAATTTCACCCGAATCCAATGGGGACTGCTGTGTCTCGTTCAGCCAGTATAGGACCACGTCTGGGAGAAATTTCGAGTCAATGGGTCCAAAGACCTGGAAGCTATTGAAAAAATCGGCCGAGGTTTTCATGAAAAATGGAAGATTTTCACTAAAATATTCACCAAAAATACAAATTTCACCCGAATCCAATGCGGACTGCTGTGTCTCGTTCAGCCAGTACAGGACCACGTCTGGGAGAAATTTTGAGTCAATGGGTCCAAAGACCTGGAAGCTATTGAAAAAATCGGCCGAGGTTTTCATGAAAAATGGAAGATTTTCACTAAAATATTCACCAAAAATACAAATTTCACCCGAATCCAATGCGGACTGCTGTGTCTCGTTCAGCCAGTATAGGACCACGTCTGGGAGAAATTCCGAGTCAATCGGTCCAAAGACCTGGAAGCTATTGAAAAAATCGGCCGAGGTTTTCATGAAAAATGGCCCCCTTTCACTAAAATATTCACCAAAAATACAAATTTCACCCGAATCCAATGGGGACTGCTGTGTCTCGTTCAGCCAGTACAGGACCACGTCTGGGAGAAATTTCGAGTCAATGGGTCCAAAGACCTGGAAGCTATTGAAAAAATCGGCCGAGGTTTTCATGAAAAATGGAAGATTTTCACTAAAATATTCACCAAAAATACAAATTTCACCCGAATCCAATGCGGACTGCTGTGTCTCGTTCAGCCAGTATAGGACCACGTCTGGGAGAAATTTCGAGTCAATCGGTCCAAAGACCTGGAAGCTATTGAAAAAATCGGCCAAGGTTTTCATTAAAAATGGCCCCCTTTCACTAAAATATTCACCAAAAATAAAAATTTCACCCGAATCCAATGCGGACTGCTGTGTCTCGTTCAGCCAGTATAGGACCACGTCTGGGAGAAATTCCGAGTCAATCGGTCCAAAGACCTGGAAGCTATTGAAAAAATCGGCCGAGGTTTTCATGAAAAATGGCCCCCTTTCACTAAAATATTCACCAAAAATACAAATTTCACCCGAATCCAATGGGGACTGCTGTGTCTCGTTCAGCCAGTACAGGACCACGTCTGGGAGAAATTTCGAGTCAATGGGTCCAAAGACCTGGAAGCTATTGAAAAAATCGGCCGAGGTTTTCATGAAAAATGGAAGATTTTCACTAAAATATTCACCAAAAATACAAATTTCACCCGAATCCAATGCGGACTGCTGTGTCTCGTTCAGCCAGTATAGGACCACGTCTGGGAGAAATTTCGAGTCAATCGGTCCAAAGTCCTGGAAGCTATTGAAAAAATCGGCCGAGGTTTTCATGAAAAATGGCCCCCTTTCACTAAAATATTCACCAAAAATACAAATTTCACCCGAATCCAATGGGGACTGCTGTGTCTGGTTCAGCCAGTATAGGACCACGTCTGGGAGAAATTTCGAGTCAATGGGTCCAAAGACCTGGAAGCTATTGAAAAAATCGGCCGAGGTTTTCATGAAAAATGGCAGATTTTCACTAAAATATTCACCAAAAATACAAATTTCACCCAAATCCAATGGGGACTGCTGTGTCTCGTTCAGCCAGTATAGGACCACGTCTGGGAGAAATTTCGAGTCAATGGGTCCAAAGACCTGGAAGCTATTGAAAAAATTGGCAGAGGTTTTCATGAAAAATGGCAGATTTTCACTAAAATATTCACCAAAAATACAAATTTCACCCGAATCCAATGGGGACTGCTGTGTCTGGTTCAGCCAGTATAGGACCACGTCTGGGAGAAATTTCGAGTCAATCGGTCCAAAGACCTGGAAGCTATTGAAAAAATCGGCCGAGGTTTACATTAAAAATGGCCCCCTTTCACTAAAATATTCACCAAAAATACAAATTTCACCCGAATCCAATGCGGACTGCTGTGTCTCGTTCAGATAGTATAGGACCACGTCTGGGAGAAATTTCGAGTCAATGGGTCCAAAGACCTGGAAGCTATTGAAAAAATCGGCCGAGGTTTTCATGAAAAATGGCCCCCTTTCACTAAAATATTCACCAAAAATACAACTTTCACCCGAATCCAATGCGGACTGCTGTGTCTCGTTCAGCCAGTATAGGACCACGTCTGGGAGAAATTTCGAGTCAATGGGTCCAAAGACCTGGAAGCTATTGAAAAAATCGGCCGAGGTTTTCATGAAAAATGGCAGATTTTCACTAAAATATTCACCAAAAATACAAATTTCACCCGAATCCAATGCGGACTGCTGTGTCTCGTTCAGCCAGTATAGGACCACGTCTGGGAGAAATTTCGAGTCAATCGGTCCAAAGACCTGGAAGCTATTGAAAAAATCGGCCGAGGTTTTCATTAAAAATGGCCCCCTTTCACTAAAATATTCACCAAAAATAAAAATTTCACCCGAATCCAATGGGGACTGCTGTGTCTCGTTCAGCCAGTATAGGACCACGTCTGGGAGAAATTTTGAGTCAATGGGTCCAAAGACCTGGAAGCTATTGAAAAAATCGGCCGAGGTTTTCATGAAAAATGGAAGATTTTCACTAAAATATTCACCAAAAATACAAATTTCACCCGAATCCAATGCGGACTGCTGTGTCTCGTTCAGCCAGTATAGGACCACGTCTGGGAGAAATTTCGAGTCAATCGGTCCAAAGACCTGGAAGCTATTGAAAAAATCGGCCGAGGTTTTCATGAAAAATGGCAGATTTTCACTAAAATATTCACCAAAAATACAAATTTCACCCGAATCCAATGGGGACTGCTGTGTCTCGTTCAGCCAGTATAGGACCACGTCTGGGAGACATTTCGAGTCAATCGGTCCAAAGACCTGGAAGCTATTGAAAAAATCGGCCGAGGTTTTCATGAATCCAATGGGGACTGCTGTGTCTCGTTCAGCCAGTATAGGACCACGTCTGGGAGAAATTTCGAGTCAATGGGTCCAAAGACCTGGAAGCTATTGAAAAAATCGGCCGAGGTTTTCATGAAAAATGGCAGATTTTCACTAAAATATTCACCAAAAATACAAATTTCACCCGAATCCAATGCGGACTGCTGTGTCTCGTTCAGCCAGTATAGGACCACGTCTGGGAGAAATTCCGAGTCAATCGGTCCAAAGACCTGGAAGCTATTGAAAAAATCGGCCGAGGTTTTCATGAAAAATGGCCCCCTTTCACTAAAATATTCACCAAAAATACAAATTTCACCCGAATCCAATGGGGACTGCTGTGTCTCGTTCAGCCAGTATAGGACCACGTCTGGGAGAAATTTCGAGTCAATGGGTCCAAAGACCTGGAAGCTATTGAAAAAATCGGCCGAGGTTTTCATGAAAAATGGAAGATTTTCACTAAAATATTCACCAAAAATACAAATTTCACCCGAATCCAATGCGGACTGCTGTGTCTCTTTCAGCCAGTATAGGACCACGTCTGGGAGAAATTTCGAGTCAATCGGTCCAAAGACCTGGAAGCTATTGAAAAAATCGGCCGAGGTTTTCATGAAAAATGGCAGATTTTCACTAAAATATTCACCAAAAATACAAATTTCACCCGAATCCAATCGGGACTGCTGTGTCTCGTTCAGCCAGTATAGGACCACGTCTGGGAGACATTTCGAGTCAATCGGTCCAAAGACCTGGAAGCTATTGAAAAAATCGGCCGAGGTTTTCATGAATCCAATGGGGACTGCTGTGTCTCGTTCAGCCAGTATAGGACCACGTCTGGGAGAAATTTCGAGTCAATGGGTCCAAAGACCTGGAAGCTATTGAAAAAATCGGCCGAGGTTTTCATGAAAAATGGCAGATTTTCACTAAAATATTCACCAAAAATACAAATTTCACCCGAATCCAATGCGGACTGCTGTGTCTCGTTCAGCCAGTATAGGACCACGTCTGGGAGAAATTCAGAGTCAATGGGTCCAAAGACCTGGAAGCTATTGAAAAAATCGGCCGAGGTTTTCATGAAAAATGGCCCCCTTTCACTAAAATATTCACCAAAAATACAAATTTCACCCGAATCCAATGGGGACTGCTGTGTCTCGTTCAGCCAGTATAGGACCACGTCTGGGAGAAATTTCGAGTCAATCGGTCCAAAGACCTGGAAGCTATTGAAAAAATCGGCCGAGGTTTTCATGAAAAATGGCCCCCTTTCACTAAAATATTCACCAAAAATACAAATTTCACCCGAATCCAATGGGGACTGCTGTGTCTGGTTCAGCCAGTATAGGACCACGTCTGGGAGAAAGTTCGAGTCAATCGGTCCAAAGACCTGGAAGCTATTGAAAAAATCGGCCGAGGTTTACATTAAAAATGGCCCCCTTTCACTAAAATATTCACCAAAAATACAAATTTCACCCGAATCCAATGCGGACTGCTGTGTCTCGTTCAGATAGTATAGGACCACGTCTGGGAGAAATTTCGAGTCAATGGGTCCAAAGACCTGGAAGCTATTGAAAAAATCGGCCGAGGTTTTCATGAAAAATGGCCCCCTTTCACTAAAATATTCACCAAAAATACAACTTTCACCCGAATCCAATGCGGACTGCTGTGTCTCGTTCAGCCAGTATAGGACCACGTCTGGGAGAAATTTCGAGTCAATGGGTCCAAAGACCTGGAAGCTATTGAAAAAATCGGCCGAGGTTTTCATGAAAAATGGAAGATTTTCACTAAAATATTCACCAAAAATACAAATTTCACCCGAATCCAATGCGGACTGCTGTGTCTCGTTCAGCCAGTATAGGACCACGTCTGGGAGAAATTTCGAGTCAATCGGTCCAAAGACGTGGAAGCTATTGAAAAAATCGGCCAAGGTTTTCATTAAAAATGGCCCCCTTTCACTAAAATATTCACCAAAAATAAAAATTTCACCCGAATCCAATGCGGACTGCTGTGTCTCGTTCAGCCAGTATAGGACCACGTCTGGGAGAAATTCCGAGTCAATCGGTCCAAAGACCTGGAAGCTATTGAAAAAATCGGCCGAGGTTTTCATGAAAAATGGCCCCCTTTCACTAAAATATTCACCAAAAATACAAATTTCACCCGAATCCAATGGGGACTGCTGTGTCTCGTTCAGCCAGTACAGGACCACGTCTGGGAGAAATTTCGAGTCAATGGGTCCAAAGACCTGGAAGCTATTGAAAAAATCGGCCGAGGTTTTCATGAAAAATGGAAGATTTTCACTAAAATATTCACCAAAAATACAAATTTCACCCGAATCCAATGCGGACTGCTGTGTCTCGTTCAGCCAGTATAGGACCACGTCTGGGAGAAATTTCGAGTCAATCGGTCCAAAGTCCTGGAAGCTATTGAAAAAATCGGCCGAGGTTTTCATGAAAAATGGCCCCCTTTCACTAAAATATTCACCAAAAATACAAATTTCACCCGAATCCAATGGGGACTGCTGTGTCTGGTTCAGCCAGTATAGGACCACGTCTGGGAGAAATTTCGAGTCAATGGGTCCAAAGACCTGGAAGCTATTGAAAAAATCGGCCGAGGTTTTCATGAAAAATGGCAGATTTTCACTAAAATATTCACCAAAAATACAAATTTCACCCAAATCCAATGGGGACTGCTGTGTCTCGTTCAGCCAGTATAGGACCACGTCTGGGAGAAATTTCGAGTCAATGGGTCCAAAGACCTGGAAGCTATTGAAAAAATTGGCAGAGGTTTTCATGAAAAATGGCAGATTTTCACTAAAATATTCACCAAAAATACAAATTTCACCCGAATCCAATGGGGACTGCTGTGTCTGGTTCAGCCAGTATAGGACCACGTCTGGGAGAAATTTCGAGTCAATCGGTCCAAAGACCTGGAAGCTATTGAAAAAATCGGCCGAGGTTTACATTAAAAATGGCCCCCTTTCACTAAAATATTCACCAAAAATACAAATTTCACCCGAATCCAATGCGGACTGCTGTGTCTCGTTCAGATAGTATAGGACCACGTCTGGGAGAAATTTCGAGTCAATGGGTCCAAAGACCTGGAAGCTATTGAAAAAATCGGCCGAGGTTTTCATGAAAAATGGCCCCCTTTCACTAAAATATTCACCAAAAATACAACTTTCACCCGAATCCAATGCGGACTGCTGTGTCTCGTTCAGCCAGTATAGGACCACGTCTGGGAGAAATTTCGAGTCAATGGGTCCAAAGACCTGGAAGCTATTGAAAAAATCGGCCGAGGTTTTCATGAAAAATGGCAGATTTTCACTAAAATATTCACCAAAAATACAAATTTCACCCGAATCCAATGCGGACTGCTGTGTCTCGTTCAGCCAGTATAGGACCACGTCTGGGAGAAATTTCGAGTCAATCGGTCCAAAGACCTGGAAGCTATTGAAAAAATCGGCCGAGGTTTTCATTAAAAATGGCCCCCTTTCACTAAAATATTCACCAAAAATACAAATTTCACCCGAATCCAATGCGGACTGCTGTGTCTCGTTCAGCCAGTATAGGACCACGTCTGGGAGAAATTTCGAGTCAATCGGTCCAAAGACCTGGAAGCTATTGAAAAAATCGGCCGAGGTTTTCATGAAAAATGGCAGATTTTCACTAAAATATTCACCAAAAATACAAATTTCACCCGAATCCAATGGGGACTGCTGTGTCTCGTTCAGCCAGTATAGGACCACGTCTGGGAGACATTTCGAGTCAATCGGTCCAAAGACCTGGAAGCTATTGAAAAAATCGGCCGAGGTTTTCATGAATCCAATGGGGACTGCTGTGTCTCGTTCAGCCAGTATAGGACCACGTCTGGGAGAAATTTCGAGTCAATGGGTCCAAAGACCTGGAAGCTATTGAAAAAATCGGCCGAGGTTTTCATGAAAAATGGCAGATTTTCACTAAAATATTCACCAAAAATACAAATTTCACCCGAATCCAATGCGGACTGCTGTGTCTCGTTCAGCCAGTATAGGACCACGTCTGGGAGAAATTCCGAGTCAATCGGTCCAAAGACCTGGAAGCTATTGAAAAAATCGGCCGAGGTTTTCATGAAAAATGGCCCCCTTTCACTAAAATATTCACCAAAAATACAAATTTCACCCGAATCCAATGGGGACTGCTGTGTCTCGTTCAGCCAGTATAGGACCACGTCTGGGAGAAATTTCGAGTCAATGGGTCCAAAGACCTGGAAGCTATTGAAAAAATCGGCCGAGGTTTTCATGAAAAATGGAAGATTTTCACTAAAATATTCACCAAAAATACAAATTTCACCCGAATCCAATGCGGACTGCTGTGTCTCTTTCAGCCAGTATAGGACCACGTCTGGGAGAAATTTCGAGTCAATCGGTCCAAAGACCTGGAAGCTATTGAAAAAATCGGCCGAGGTTTTCATGAAAAATGGCAGATTTTCACTAAAATATTCACCAAAAATACAAATTTCTCCCGAATCCAATCGGGACTGCTGTGTCTCGTTCAGCCAGTATAGGACCACGTCTGGGAGACATTTCGAGTCAATCGGTCCAAAGACCTGGAAGCTATTGAAAAAATCGGCCGAGGTTTTCATGAATCCAATGGGGACTGCTGTGTCTCGTTCAGCCAGTATAGGACCACGTCTGGGAGAAATTTCGAGTCAATGGGTCCAAAGACCTGGAAGCTATTGAAAAAATCGGCCGAGGTTTTCATGAAAAATGGCAGATTTTCACTAAAATATTCACCAAAAATACAAATTTCACCCGAATCCAATGCGGACTGCTGTGTCTCGTTCAGCCAGTATAGGACCACGTCTGGGAGAAATTCCGAGTCAATGGGTCCAAAGACCTGGAAGCTATTGAAAAAATCGGCCGAGGTTTTCATGAAAAATGGCCCCCTTTCACTAAAATATTCACCAAAAATACAAATTTCACCCGAATCCAATGGGGACTGCTGTGTCTCGTTCAGCCAGTATAGGACCACGTCTGGGAGAAATTTCGAGTCAATCGGTCCAAAGACCTGGAAGCTATTGAAAAAATCGGCCGAGGTTTTCATGAAAAATGGCCCCCTTTCACTAAAATATTCACCAAAAATACAAATTTCACCCGAATCCAATGGGGACTGCTGTGTCTGGTTCAGCCAGTATAGGACCACGTCTGGGAGAAAGTTCGAGTCAATCGGTCCAAAGACCTGGAAGCTATTGAAAAAATCGGCCGAGGTTTACATTAAAAATGGCCCCCTTTCACTAAAATATTCACCAAAAATACAAATTTCACCCGAATCCAATGCGGACTGCTGTGTCTCGTTCAGATAGTATAGGACCACGTCTGGGAGAAATTTCGAGTCAATGGGTCCAAAGACCTGGAAGCTATTGAAAAAATCGGCCGAGGTTTTCATGAAAAATGGCCCCCTTTCACTAAAATATTCACCAAAAATACAAATTTCACCCGAATCCAATGGGGACTGCTGTGTCTCGTTCAGCCAGTATAGGACCACGTCTGGGAGAAATTTCGAGTCAATGGGTCCAAAGACCTGGAAGCTATTGAAAAAATCGGCCGAGGTTTTCATGAAAAATGGAAGATTTTCACTAAAATATTCACCAAAAATACAAATTTCACCCGAATCCAATGCGGACTGCTGTGTCTCGTTCAGCCAGTATAGGACCACGTCTGGGAGAAATTTCGAGTCAATCGGTCCAAAGACCTGGAAGCTATTGAAAAAATCGGCCGAGGTTTTCATTAAAAATGGCCCCCTTTCACTAAAATATTCACCAAAAATAAAAATTTCACCCGAATCCAATGGGGACTGCTGTGTCTCGTTCAGCCAGTATAGGACCACGTCTGGGAGAAATTTTGAGTCAATGGGTCCAAAGACCTGGAAGCTATTGAAAAAATCGGCCGAGGTTTTCATGAAAAATGGAAGATTTTCACTAAAATATTCACCAAAAATACAAATTTCACCCGAATCCAATGCGGACTGCTGTGTCTCGTTCAGCCAGTATAGGACCACGTCTGGGAGAAATTTCGAGTCAATCGGTCCAAAGACCTGGAAGCTATTGAAAAAATCGGCCGAGGTTTTCATGAAAAATGGCAGATTTTCACTAAAATATTCACCAAAAATACAAATTTCACCCGAATCCAATGGGGACTGCTGTGTCTCGTTCAGCCAGTATAGGACCACGTCTGGGAGACATTTCGAGTCAATCGGTCCAAAGACCTGGAAGCTATTGAAAAAATCGGCCGAGGTTTTCATGAATCCAATGGGGACTGCTGTGTCTCGTTCAGCCAGTATAGGACCACGTCTGGGAGAAATTTCGAGTCAATGGGTCCAAAGACCTGGAAGCTATTGAAAAAATCGGCCGAGGTTTTCATGAAAAATGGCAGATTTTCACTAAAATATTCACCAAAAATACAAATTTCACCCGAATCCAATGCGGACTGCTGTGTCTCGTTCAGCCAGTATAGGACCACGTCTGGGAGAAATTCCGAGTCAATCGGTCCAAAGACCTGGAAGCTATTGAAAAAATCGGCCGAGGTTTTCATGAAAAATGGCCCCCTTTCACTAAAATATTCACCAAAAATACAAATTTCACCCGAATCCAATGGGGACTGCTGTGTCTCGTTCAGCCAGTATAGGACCACGTCTGGGAGAAATTTCGAGTCAATGGGTCCAAAGACCTGGAAGCTATTGAAAAAATCGGCCGAGGTTTTCATGAAAAATGGAAGATTTTCACTAAAATATTCACCAAAAATACAAATTTCACCCGAATCCAATGCGGACTGCTGTGTCTCTTTCAGCCAGTATAGGACCACGTCTGGGAGAAATTTCGAGTCAATCGGTCCAAAGACCTGGAAGCTATTGAAAAAATCGGCCGAGGTTTTCATGAAAAATGGCAGATTTTCACTAAAATATTCACCAAAAATACAAATTTCACCCGAATCCAATGGGGACTGCTGTGTCTCGTTCAGCCAGTATAGGACCACGTCTGGGAGACATTTCGAGTCAATCGGTCCAAAGACCTGGAAGCTATTGAAAAAATCGGCCGAGGTTTTCATGAATCCAATGGGGACTGCTGTGTCTCGTTCAGCCAGTATAGGACCACGTCTGGGAGAAATTTCGAGTCAATGGGTCCAAAGACCTGGAAGCTATTGAAAAAATCGGCCGAGGTTTTCATGAAAAATGGCAGATTTTCACTAAAATATTCACCAAAAATACAAATTTCACCCGAATCCAATGCGGACTGCTGTGTCTCGTTCAGCCAGTATAGGACCACGTCTGGGAGAAATTCCGAGTCAATCGGTCCAAAGACCTGGAAGCTATTGAAAAAATCGGCCGAGGTTTTCATGAAAAATGGCCCCCTTTCACTAAAATATTCACCAAAAATACAAATTTCACCCGAATCCAATGGGGACTGCTGTGTCTCGTTCAGCCAGTATAGGACCACGTCTGGGAGAAATTTCGAGTCAATGGGTCCAAAGACCTGGAAGCTATTGAAAAAATCGGCCGAGGTTTTCATGAAAAATGGAAGATTTTCACTAAAATATTCACCAAAAATACAAATTTCACCCGAATCCAATGCGGACTGCTGTGTCTCTTTCAGCCAGTATAGGACCACGTCTGGGAGAAATTTCGAGTCAATCGGTCCAAAGACCTGGAAGCTATTGAAAAAATCGGCCGAGGTTTTCATGAAAAATGGCAGATTTTCACTAAAATATTCACCAAAAATACAAATTTCACCCGAATCCAATCGGGACTGCTGTGTCTCGTTCAGCCAGTATAGGACCACGTCTGGGAGACATTTCGAGTCAATCGGTCCAAAGACCTGGAAGCTATTGAAAAAATCGGCCGAGGTTTTCATGAATCCAATGGGGACTGCTGTGTCTCGTTCAGCCAGTATAGGACCACGTCTGGGAGAAATTTCGAGTCAATGGGTCCAAAGACCTGGAAGCTATTGAAAAAATCGGCCGAGGTTTTCATGAAAAATGGCAGATTTTCACTAAAATATTCACCAAAAATACAAATTTCACCCGAATCCAATGCGGACTGCTGTGTCTCGTTCAGCCAGTATAGGACCACGTCTGGGAGAAATTCCGAGTCAATGGGTCCAAAGACCTGGAAGCTATTGAAAAAATCGGCCGAGGTTTTCATGAAAAATGGCCCCCTTTCACTAAAATATTCACCAAAAATACAAATTTCACCCGAATCCAATGGGGACTGCTGTGTCTCGTTCAGCCAGTATAGGACCACGTCTGGGAGAAATTTCGAGTCAATCGGTCCAAAGACCTGGAAGCTATTGAAAAAATCGGCCGAGGTTTTCATGAAAAATGGCCCCCTTTCACTAAAATATTCACCAAAAATACAAATTTCACCCGAATCCAATGGGGACTGCTGTGTCTGGTTCAGCCAGTATAGGACCACGTCTGGGAGAAAGTTCGAGTCAATCGGTCCAAAGACCTGGAAGCTATTGAAAAAATCGGCCGAGGTTTACATTAAAAATGGCCCCCTTTCACTAAAATATTCACCAAAAATACAAATTTCACCCGAATCCAATGCGGACTGCTGTGTCTCGTTCAGATAGTATAGGACCACGTCTGGGAGAAATTTCGAGTCAATGGGTCCAAAGACCTGGAAGCTATTGAAAAAATCGGCCGAGGTTTTCATGAAAAATGGCCCCCTTTCACTAAAATATTCACCAAAAATACAACTTTCACCCGAATCCAATGCGGACTGCTGTGTCTCGTTCAGCCAGTATAGGACCACGTCTGGGAGAAATTTCGAGTCAATGGGTCCAAAGACCTGGAAGCTATTGAAAAAATCGGCCGAGGTTTTCATGAAAAATGGCAGATTTTCACTAAAATATTCACCAAAAATACAAATTTCACCCGAATCCAATGCGGACTGCTGTGTCTCGTTCAGCCAGTATAGGACCACGTCTGGGAGAAATTTCGAGTCAATCGGTCCAAAGACCTGGAAGCTATTGAAAAAATCGGCCGAGGTTTTCATGAAAAATGGCCCCCTTTCACTAAAATATTCACCAAAAATACAAATTTCACCCGAATCCAATGGGGACTGCTGTGTCTCGTTCAGCCAGTATAGGACCACGTCTGGGAGAAATTTCGAGTCAATGGGTCCAAAGACCTGGAAGCTATTGAAAAAATCGGCCGAGGTTTTCATGAAAAATGGAAGATTTTCACTAAAATATTCACCAAAAATACAAATTTCACCCGAATCCAATGCGGACTGCTGTGTCTCTTTCAGCCAGTATAGGACCACGTCTGGGAGAAATTTCGAGTCAATCGGTCCAAAGACCTGGAAGCTATTGAAAAAATCGGCCGAGGTTTTCATGAAAAATGGCAGATTTTCACTAAAATATTCACCAAAAATACAAATTTCACCCGAATCCAATCGGGACTGCTGTGTCTCGTTCAGCCAGTATAGGACCACGTCTGGGAGACATTTCGAGTCAATCGGTCCAAAGACCTGGAAGCTATTGAGAAAATCGGCCGAGGTTTTCATGAATCCAATGGGGACTGCTGTGTCTCGTTCAGCCAGTATAGGACCACGTCTGGGAGAAATTTCGAGTCAATGGGTCCAAAGACCTGGAAGCTATTGAAAAAATCGGCCGAGGTTTTCATGAAAAATGGCCCCCTTTCACTAAAATATTCACCAAAAATACAAATTTCACCCGAATCCAATGGGGACTGCTGTGTCTCGTTCAGCCAGTATAGGACCACGTCTGGGAGAAATTTCGAGTCAATCGGTCCAAAGACCTGGAAGCTATTGAAAAAATCGGCCGAGGTTTTCATGAAAAATGGCCCCCTTTCACTAAAATATTCACCAAAAATACAAATTTCACCCGAATCCAATGGGGACTGCTGTGTCTGGTTCAGCCAGTATAGGACCACGTCTGGGAGAAAGTTCGAGTCAATCGGTCCAAAGACCTGGAAGCTATTGAAAAAATCGGCCGAGGTTTACATTAAAAATGGCCCCCTTTCACTAAAATATTCACCAAAAATACAAATTTCACCCGAATCCAATGCGGACTGCTGTGTCTCGTTCAGATAGTATAGGACCACGTCTGGGAGAAATTTCGAGTCAATGGGTCCAAAGACCTGGAAGCTATTGAAAAAATCGGCCGAGGTTTTCATGAAAAATGGCCCCCTTTCACTAAAATATTCACCAAAAATACAACTTTCACCCGAATCCAATGCGGACTGCTGTGTCTCGTTCAGCCAGTATAGGACCACGTCTGGGAGAAATTTCGAGTCAATGGGTCCAAAGACCTGGAAGCTATTGAAAAAATCGGCCGAGGTTTTCATGAAAAATGGCAGATTTTCACTAAAATATTCACCAAAAATACAAATTTCACCCGAATCCAATGCGGACTGCTGTGTCTCGTTCAGCCAGTATAGGACCACGTCTGGGAGAAATTTCGAGTCAATCGGTCCAAAGACCTGGAAGCTATTGAAAAAATCGGCCGAGGTTTTCATTAAAAATGGCCCCCTTTCACTAAAATATTCACCAAAAATAAAAATTTCACCCGAATCCAATGGGGACTGCTGTGTCTCGTTCAGCCAGTATAGGACCAAGTCTGGGAGAAATTTTGAGTCAATGGGTCCAAAGACCTGGAAGCTATTGAAAAAATCGGCCGAGGTTTTCATGAAAAATGGAAGATTTTCACTAAAATATTCACCAAAAATACAAATTTCACCCGAATCCAATGCGGACTGCTGTGTCTCGTTCAGCCAGTATAGGACCACGTCTGGGAGAAATTTCGAGTCAATCGGTCCAAAGACCTGGAAGCTATTGAAAAAATCGGCCGAGGTTTTCATGAAAAATGGCAGATTTTCACTAAAATATTCACCAAAAATACAAATTTCACCCGAATCCAATGGGGACTGCTGTGTCTCGTTCAGCCAGTATAGGACCACGTCTGGGAGACATTTCGAGTCAATCGGTCCAAAGACCTGGAAGCTATTGAAAAAATCGGCCGAGGTTTTCATGAATCCAATGGGGACTGCTGTGTCTCGTTCAGCCAGTATAGGACCACGTCTGGGAGAAATTTCGAGTCAATGGGTCCAAAGACCTGGAAGCTATTGAAAAAATCGGCCGAGGTTTTCATGAAAAATGGCCCCCTTTCACTAAAATATTCACCAAAAATACAAATTTCACCCGAATCCAATGGGGACTGCTGTGTCTCGTTCAGCCAGTATAGGACCACGTCTGGGAGAAATTTCGAGTCAATCGGTCCAAAGACCTGGAAGCTATTGAAAAAATCGGCCGAGGTTTTCATGAAAAATGGCCCCCTTTCACTAAAATATTCACCAAAAATACAAATTTCACCCGAATCCAATGGGGACTGCTGTGTCTGGTTCAGCCAGTATAGGACCACGTCTGGGAGAAAGTTCGAGTCAATCGGTCCAAAGACCTGGAAGCTATTGAAAAAATCGGCCGAGGTTTACATTAAAAATGGCCCCCTTTCACTAAAATATTCACCAAAAATACAAATTTCACCCGAATCCAATGCGGACTGCTGTGTCTCGTTCAGATAGTATAGGACCACGTCTGGGAGAAATTTCGAGTCAATGGGTCCAAAGACCTGGAAGCTATTGAAAAAATCGGCCGAGGTTTTCATGAAAAATGGCCCCCTTTCACTAAAATATTCACCAAAAATACAACTTTCACCCGAATCCAATGCGGACTGCTGTGTCTCGTTCAGCCAGTATAGGACCACGTCTGGGAGAAATTTCGAGTCAATGGGTCCAAAGACCTGGAAGCTATTGAAAAAATCGGCCGAGGTTTTCATGAAAAATGGCAGATTTTCACTAAAATATTCACCAAAAATACAAATTTCACCCGAATCCAATGCGGACTGCTGTGTCTCGTTCAGCCAGTATAGGACCACGTCTGGGAGAAATTTCGAGTCAATCGGTCCAAAGACCTGGAAGCTATTGAAAAAATCGGCCGAGGTTTTCATGAAAAATGGCCCCCTTTCACTAAAATATTCACCAAAAATACAAATTTCACCCGAATCCAATGGGGACTGCTGTGTCTCGTTCAGCCAGTATAGGACCACGTCTGGGAGAAATTTCGAGTCAATGGGTCCAAAGACCTGGAAGCTATTGAAAAAATCGGCCGAGGTTTTCATGAAAAATGGAAGATTTTCACTAAAATATTCACCAAAAATACAAATTTCACCCGAATCCAATGCGGACTGCTGTGTCTCTTTCAGCCAGTATAGGACCACGTCTGGGAGAAATTTCGAGTCAATCGGTCCAAAGACCTGGAAGCTATTGAAAAAATCGGCCGAGGTTTTCATGAAAAATGGCAGATTTTCACTAAAATATTCACCAAAAATACAAATTTCACCCGAATCCAATCGGGACTGCTGTGTCTCGTTCAGCCAGTATAGGACCACGTCTGGGAGACATTTCGAGTCAATCGGTCCAAAGACCTGGAAGCTATTGAGAAAATCGGCCGAGGTTTTCATGAATCCAATGGGGACTGCTGTGTCTCGTTCAGCCAGTATAGGACCACGTCTGGGAGAAATTTCGAGTCAATGGGTCCAAAGACCTGGAAGCTATTGAAAAAATCGGCCGAGGTTTTCATGAAAAATGGCCCCCTTTCACTAAAATATTCACCAAAAATACAAATTTCACCCGAATCCAATGGGGACTGCTGTGTCTCGTTCAGCCAGTATAGGACCACGTCTGGGAGAAATTTCGAGTCAATCGGTCCAAAGACCTGGAAGCTATTGAAAAAATCGGCCGAGGTTTTCATGAAAAATGGCCCCCTTTCACTAAAATATTCACCAAAAATACAAATTTCACCCGAATCCAATGGGGACTGCTGTGTCTGGTTCAGCCAGTATAGGACCACGTCTGGGAGAAAGTTCGAGTCAATCGGTCCAAAGACCTGGAAGCTATTGAAAAAATCGGCCGAGGTTTACATTAAAAATGGCCCCCTTTCACTAAAATATTCACCAAAAATACAAATTTCACCCGAATCCAATGCGGACTGCTGTGTCTCGTTCAGATAGTATAGGACCACGTCTGGGAGAAATTTCGAGTCAATGGGTCCAAAGACCTGGAAGCTATTGAAAAAATCGGCCGAGGTTTTCATGAAAAATGGCCCCCTTTCACTAAAATATTCACCAAAAATACAACTTTCACCCGAATCCAATGCGGACTGCTGTGTCTCGTTCAGCCAGTATAGGACCACGTCTGGGAGAAATTTCGAGTCAATGGGTCCAAAGACCTGGAAGCTATTGAAAAAATCGGCCGAGGTTTTCATGAAAAATGGCAGATTTTCACTAAAATATTCACCAAAAATACAAATTTCACCCGAATCCAATGCGGACTGCTGTGTCTCGTTCAGCCAGTATAGGACCACGTCTGGGAGAAATTTCGAGTCAATCGGTCCAAAGACCTGGAAGCTATTGAAAAAATCGGCCGAGGTTTTCATTAAAAATGGCCCCCTTTCACTAAAATATTCACCAAAAATAAAAATTTCACCCGAATCCAATGGGGACTGCTGTGTCTCGTTCAGCCAGTATAGGACCAAGTCTGGGAGAAATTTTGAGTCAATGGGTCCAAAGACCTGGAAGCTATTGAAAAAATCGGCCGAGGTTTTCATGAAAAATGGAAGATTTTCACTAAAATATTCACCAAAAATACAAATTTCACCCGAATCCAATGCGGACTGCTGTGTCTCGTTCAGCCAGTATAGGACCACGTCTGGGAGAAATTTCGAGTCAATCGGTCCAAAGACCTGGAAGCTATTGAAAAAATCGGCCGAGGTTTTCATGAAAAATGGCAGATTTTCACTAAAATATTCACCAAAAATACAAATTTCACCCGAATCCAATGGGGACTGCTGTGTCTCGTTCAGCCAGTATAGGACCACGTCTGGGAGACATTTCGAGTCAATCGGTCCAAAGACCTGGAAGCTATTGAAAAAATCGGCCGAGGTTTTCATGAATCCAATGGGGACTGCTGTGTCTCGTTCAGCCAGTATAGGACCACGTCTGGGAGAAATTTCGAGTCAATGGGTCCAAAGACCTGGAAGCTATTGAAAAAATCGGCCGAGGTTTTCATGAAAAATGGCAGATTTTCACTAAAATATTCACCAAAAATACAAATTTCACCCGAATCCAATGCGGACTGCTGTGTCTCGTTCAGCCAGTATAGGACCACGTCTGGGAGAAATTCCGAGTCAATGGGTCCAAAGACCTGGAAGCTATTGAAAAAATCGGCCGAGGTTTTCATGAAAAATGGCCCCCTTTCACTAAAATATTCACCAAAAATACAAATTTCACCCGAATCCAATGGGGACTGCTGTGTCTCGTTCAGCCAGTATAGGACCACGTCTGGGAGAAATTTCGAGTCAATGGGTCCAAAGACCTGGAAGCTATTGAAAAAATCGGCCGAGGTTTTCATGAAAAATGGAAGATTTTCACTAAAATATTCACCAAAAATACAAATTTCACCCGAATCCAATGCGGACTGCTGTGTCTCTTTCAGCCAGTATAGGACCACGTCTGGGAGAAATTTCGAGTCAATCGGTCCAAAGACCTGGAAGCTATTGAAAAAATCGGCCGAGGTTTTCATGAAAAATGGCAGATTTTCACTAAAATATTCACCAAAAATACAAATTTCACCCGAATCCAATCGGGACTGCTGTGTCTCGTTCAGCCAGTATAGGACCACGTCTGGGAGACATTTCGAGTCAATCGGTCCAAAGACCTGGAAGCTATTGAAAAAATCGGCCGAGGTTTTCATGAATCCAATGGGGACTGCTGTGTCTCGTTCAGCCAGTATAGGACCACGTCTGGGAGAAATTTCGAGTCAATCGGTCCAAAGACCTGGAAGCTATTGAAAAAATCGGCCGAGGTTTTCATGAAAAATGGCCCCCTTTCACTAAAATATTCACCAAAAATACAAATTTCACCCGAATCCAATGGGGACTGCTGTGTCTGGTTCAGCCAGTATAGGACCACGTCTGGGAGAAAGTTCGAGTCAATCGGTCCAAAGACCTGGAAGCTATTGAAAAAATCGGCCGAGGTTTACATTAAAAATGGCCCCCTTTCACTAAAATATTCACCAAAAATACAAATTTCACCCGAATCCAATGCGGACTGCTGTGTCTCGTTCAGATAGTATAGGACCACGTCTGGGAGAAATTTCGAGTCAATGGGTCCAAAGACCTGGAAGCTATTGAAAAAATCGGCCGAGGTTTTCATGAAAAATGGCCCCCTTTCACTAAAATATTCACCAAAAATACAACTTTCACCCGAATCCAATGCGGACTGCTGTGTCTCGTTCAGCCAGTATAGGACCACGTCTGGGAGAAATTTCGAGTCAATGGGTCCAAAGACCTGGAAGCTATTGAAAAAATCGGCCGAGGTTTTCATGAAAAATGGCAGATTTTCACTAAAATATTCACCAAAAATACAAATTTCACCCGAATCCAATGCGGACTGCTGTGTCTCGTTCAGCCAGTATAGGACCACGTCTGGGAGAAATTTCGAGTCAATCGGTCCAAAGACCTGGAAGCTATTGAAAAAATCGGCCGAGGTTTTCATGAAAAATGGCCCCCTTTCACTAAAATATTCACCAAAAATACAAATTTCACCCGAATCCAATGGGGACTGCTGTGTCTCGTTCAGCCAGTATAGGACCACGTCTGGGAGAAATTTCGAGTCAATGGGTCCAAAGACCTGGAAGCTATTGAAAAAATCGGCCGAGGTTTTCATGAAAAATGGAAGATTTTCACTAAAATATTCACCAAAAATACAAATTTCACCCGAATCCAATGCGGACTGCTGTGTCTCTTTCAGCCAGTATAGGACCACGTCTGGGAGAAATTTCGAGTCAATCGGTCCAAAGACCTGGAAGCTATTGAAAAAATCGGCCGAGGTTTTCATGAAAAATGGCAGATTTTCACTAAAATATTCACCAAAAATACAAATTTCACCCGAATCCAATCGGGACTGCTGTGTCTCGTTCAGCCAGTATAGGACCACGTCTGGGAGACATTTCGAGTCAATCGGTCCAAAGACCTGGAAGCTATTGAAAAAATCGGCCGAGGTTTTCATGAATCCAATGGGGACTGCTGTGTCTCGTTCAGCCAGTATAGGACCACGTCTGGGAGAAATTTCGAGTCAATGGGTCCAAAGACCTGGAAGCTATTGAAAAAATCGGCCGAGGTTTTCATGAAAAATGGCAGATTTTCACTAAAATATTCACCAAAAATACAAATTTCACCCGAATCCAATGCGGACTGCTGTGTCTCGTTCAGCCAGTATAGGACCACGTCTGGGAGAAATTCCGAGTCAATGGGTCCAAAGACCTGGAAGCTATTGAAAAAATCGGCCGAGGTTTTCATGAAAAATGGCCCCCTTTCACTAAAATATTCACCAAAAATACAAATTTCACCCGAATCCAATGGGGACTGCTGTGTCTCGTTCAGCCAGTATAGGACCACGTCTGGGAGAAATTTCGAGTCAATCGGTCCAAAGACCTGGAAGCTATTGAAAAAATCGGCCGAGGTTTTCATGAAAAATGGCCCCCTTTCACTAAAATATTCACCAAAAATACAAATTTCACCCGAATCCAATGGGGACTGCTGTGTCTGGTTCAGCCAGTATAGGACCACGTCTGGGAGAAAGTTCGAGTCAATCGGTCCAAAGACCTGGAAGCTATTGAAAAAATCGGCCGAGGTTTACATTAAAAATGGCCCCCTTTCACTAAAATATTCACCAAAAATACAAATTTCACCCGAATCCAATGCGGACTGCTGTGTCTCGTTCAGATAGTATAGGACCACGTCTGGGAGAAATTTCGAGTCAATGGGTCCAAAGACCTGGAAGCTATTGAAAAAATCGGCCGAGGTTTTCATGAAAAATGGCCCCCTTTCACTAAAATATTCACCAAAAATACAACTTTCACCCGAATCCAATGCGGACTGCTGTGTCTCGTTCAGCCAGTATAGGACCACGTCTGGGAGAAATTTCGAGTCAATCGGTCCAAAGACCTGGAAGCTATTGAAAAAATCGGCCGAGGTTTTCATTAAAAATGGCCCCCTTTCACTAAAATATTCACCAAAAATAAAAATTTCACCCGAATCCAATGGGGACTGCTGTGTCTCGTTCAGCCAGTATAGGACCAAGTCTGGGAGAAATTTTGAGTCAATGGGTCCAAAGACCTGGAAGCTATTGAAAAAATCGGCCGAGGTTTTCATGAAAAATGGAAGATTTTCACTAAAATATTCACCAAAAATACAAATTTCACCCGAATCCAATGCGGACTGCTGTGTCTCGTTCAGCCAGTATAGGACCACGTCTGGGAGAAATTTCGAGTCAATCGGTCCAAAGACCTGGAAGCTATTGAAAAAATCGGCCGAGGTTTTCATGAAAAATGGCAGATTTTCACTAAAATATTCACCAAAAATACAAATTTCACCCGAATCCAATGGGGACTGCTGTGTCTGGTTCAGCCAGTATAGGACCACGTCTGGGAGAAAGTTCGAGTCAATCGGTCCAAAGACCTGGAAGCTATTGAAAAAATCGGCCGAGGTTTACATTAAAAATGGCCCCCTTTCACTAAAATATTCACCAAAAATACAAATTTCACCCGAATCCAATGCGGACTGCTGTGTCTCGTTCAGATAGTATAGGACCACGTCTGGGAGAAATTTCGAGTCAATGGGTCCAAAGACCTGGAAGCTATTGAAAAAATCGGCCGAGGTTTTCATGAGAAATGGCCCCCTTTCACTAAAATATTCACCAAAAATACAACTTTCACCCGAATCCAATGCGGACTGCTGTGTCTCGTTCAGCCAGTATAGGACCACGTCTGGGAGAAATTTCGAGTCAATGGGTCCAAAGACCTGGAAGCTATTGAAAAAATCGGCCGAGGTTTTCATGAAAAATGGCAGATTTTCACTAAAATATTCACCAAAAATACAAATTTCACCCGAATCCAATGCGGACTGCTGTGTCTCGTTCAGCCAGTATAGGACCACGTCTGGGAGAAATTTCGAGTCAATCGGTCCAAAGACCTGGAAGCTATTGAAAAAATCGGCCGAGGTTTTCATTAACCCTCGTGTTGTCTTTACATTTCACCACACACAGAGGGTCACGGTGACCCCCCAGGACAGGACAATGGCAGGGGCGGCTTTGGTGTCTTATCGTTATAGCGCCGCCTAGGGACTATATACAGTATTGCAGCAGTAAATCTAATATGATTGTAGAGGGCAGTGGGTCACAGTGACCCCCCAGGACAATGGCAGGGGCGGGTTTGGTGTCTTATCGTTATAGCGCCGCCTAGGGACTATATACAGTATTGCAGCAGTAAATCTAATATGATTGTAGAGAGCAGTGGGTCACAGTGACCCCACAGGACAATGGCAGGGGCAGGGCCAGGGCCAGGGCTGGTGTCCACAACAGAGGGTCACAGAGACCCCCCAGGACAATGGCAGGGGCGGGTTTGGTGTCTTATCGTTATAGCGCTACCTAGGGACTATACACAGTATTGCAGCAGTAAATCTAATATGATTGTAGAGGGCAGAGGGTCACAGTGACCCACCCAGGACAATGGCAGGGGCGGGTTTGGTGTCTTATCGTTATAGCGCTACCTAGGGACTATACACAGTATTGCAGCAGTAAATCTACTATGATTGTAGAGGGCAGAGGGTCACAGTGACCCACCCAGGACAATGGCAGGGGCGGGTTTGGTGTCTTATCGTTATAGCGCTACCTAGGGACTATACACAGTATTGCAGCAGTAAATCTACTATGATTGTAGAGGGCAGAGGGTCACAGTGACCCCCCAGGACAATGGCAATGTGGCAGGGACAGGGGCAGGGCTGGTTGGTTTCTTATCTTTGTAGCGCCGCCTTTGGACTATATACAGTATTGCAGCAGTAAATCTAATATGATTGAAGAGGGTAGAGGGTCACAGGGACCCCTTAGGACAATGGTAATGTGGCAGGGGCCAGGGCCAGGGCCAGGGCCAGGGCCAGGGCTGGTGTCCACAACAGAGGGTCACAGAGACCCCTCCCAGGACAATGGCAATGTGGCAGGGCTGGTGTCTTATCGTTATAGTGCCGCCTAGGGACTATACACGGTATTGCAGCAGTAAATCTAATATGATTGTAGAGGGCAGTGGGTCACAGTGACCCCCCAGGACAATGGCAGGGGCAGGGACAGGGGCAGGACTGGTGTCTTATCATTGTAGCGCCGCCTTTGGACTATATACAGTATTGCAGCAGTAAATCTAATATGATTGTAGAGAGCAGTGGGTCACAGGGACCCCTTAGGACAATGGCAATGTGGCAGGGGCAAGGCCAATGGCTGATGTCCACAAGAGGGTCACAGAGACCCCCCCCCCCCCCCCCCCACCCCAGGACAATGGCAATGTGGCAGGGCCAGGGCTGGTGTCTTATCATTGTAGCGCCATTTAGGGACTATACACAGTATTTCAGTCATATGTCAGTCAGCCAGCCAGCCAGCCCGTCAGCCAGCCAGCCAGCCCGTCAGCCAACATGTCCTGTCCTTCTATCTTCTATCTCCACCACTAATCTCAGCTCCTAAACTGAAATGAGCACAGGTCGGACAGAATGGCAGTGTACATCCTTTGCATATAAATGTCTTGCAACCAAAGCACAAAGTCTGTGTTTTACGGTCCATCTTTGGTGGGCATATCTGACACCTCTTCCTCTTGCTATGTATTCCAGGTGAGCTGACAGCTGATGAGGTGGTGGTGGTGGTGGTCATGGGCTGTCGCTGCTGCTGCCGCTGCTGCTGCTGCTGCTGCTCTCTTTGTTGTTGTTGTTGCTGTCGTTGTCGTTCTTCTTTTTCTGCTTCTGCAGCCTCTACATCCTCATTCTTATCCTCCTCCTCCTCCTCCTCCTCCTCAGGTCGATCACGACATTTAGCGCTACTTGTTCTTCTCTGAACAGCTCTCACGACCGAGGCAGACGCTGCCGTGCGAGGTAGACGCTCCCTGCTTTGGATGAGTGGAGTCACCAGCGCCTTTCCCAGTTGTTCCAGGAACATCCTCCTTTTGTTTCGTTTACCCGACAGCCAGCCAGGTTTGATCTCTCGCCATAACACAAAGGCATTGTACGAAGAAACGTCGATGATGTTGTGAAAGATGACCAAGGGCCAGCGCGCTGTCATTCTTCTACAGCTGTATGTTCCAATCACCTTATCCAAGTTGTCCACACCTCCTTTGTTGCTGTTGTAGTCTAGAACGATGGCCGGTTTCTTGTCTTTGCGATGGCCGCCGCCGCCGCCGCCGCCAACGTCGTTGTCGTCGTCTTTGTCGTCGTCGTGGGGAGCCTCCGTGTGCAACGTGCTCATGAGCATAACGTTCTTGTTTTTCTTTGCCATGTAGGACACCAAAGTGGTGGTGGACGTGAATGCAAACTTTGAGGACAAGACTCGTCTGTTCTTGGATGTCAGCAGCGCCGGCGGGAGTTCGGGCTTGTTTTTTCTAACCGTACCGACCATGGCGATGTTCCTCTCTAAGAGGCGCTGTCCGAGCTCGTAAGAGGTAAAGAAATTGTCACACGTGACGGTTCTGCCGTTGCCGCCCGTCAGTCCCTCCGTGACATCGAGCACAACCCTCATCCCCTGGTTTTTCTCCGAAGCGCCAGAGGTCGGCTTCCCGGTGTAGACTTGCATTTTCCACGCGTAGCTCGACTTTGCATCACACGCCACCCACGTCTTGATTCCATACCTGGCCGGCTTGCTCGGTATATACTGTCGGAAAGGACAACGACCTTTTGTGTGTGTGTGTGTGTGTGTGTGTGTGTGTGTGTGTAAGAAGGAGACAAAGGGTGGGAAAAAAAAGAATAAGAATAAGAATAACAAACCAAAAAATTCATCTCAAACTCGCTCACACACACACACACACACACACACACACACACACACCAAAAGCATTTATTGTATGCCAACAACTACTACTACTACTACTACTACTACTACCTCTGAAGGGAACCAGTTGCTCATCCACCGTTATGTCAGGCCCTGGGTTGTAGAGGTAGGGAAGCCGCTCGGTCCATTTGTCCCACACCTCTCTTACGGCTGCCAGTTTGTCAGCGGCGCGTCTCTCGGGTCTCGACTCGCGATCGTCAAAGCGTAGCATTCTCGAGTAAATGTGAAACACTTTGAGAGGCATGGTGGCACGGAAAATCGCCCTACCGCTCTCCGCGTCCCATAGACTGGCCGCGGCCTCGCCTCGAGACCTGTATACGCCTGCTAGGATCAGCAGCCCTATGTAGGCGTGCAAGTCGATTCGACGCATGTCTTTCCAGCCGTCTCCGTACTTTCGAAAACCCTCCAGATTTGTCATATCTAGCACAATTTTGTCTATCGCCGGTGTGAGAAACATTTGAAACGTTGACACGATGTCGTGGGCATTGGCAACGGCGTACGCGGTGGGTCCCGGTGCCGGTGAGTTTGCTTCTTCTGCTGCTGCTGCTGTTGTTGTTGTTTCCCTTCTTCCCCTCCTCATATATCTGACATCGTCGACATCATCGGCATCGGCATCGTCATCGACATCGGCATCGACATCGGCATCGTGCTGCGCTATTACCCTGCGATGTTTGTAAAATGCCACTGAGGACCATTTGATAGTGTTGTTCTTGGACATGTATATTTCTCCTTGTTCTTGTTCTTGTTCTTGTTCTTCTTCTTCTTCTTCGTCTTCTTCTTCTTCTCCTTCTTCTTCAGCCGCAGCCTCAGCCTCTTCTCCCGCGCGACGACCGTCTTCCTCGCCTTCCTCCCCCGCATCCGATTCTTCCGACACGTCCTCTTCAGAATCAGAGTAGCGTCGCCCGGCGTTTGAGGAAATCTCGTCCAACACCTGTTTAGCCGTGAAACCCGCAGTCGCGGGCGGGTGACATCGCGTTAGTCGAACAGAACAGTACCGATTGGATAATGTCTCCTCAGTTGGACTCGACAGTACTGGTTGGATAACAACGTTACGGTTGGACACAACAGTACTAGCTGGATGCAATCGCGTCAGTCGAACAGAACAGTACCGATCGGATAACATGGCATCAGTTGGACAAAAGAGTACTGGTTGTGTAAGACCATCGATCCAATAGGGGATATACCGTTTAGAGTGTCCGACTGCCGACCGTTCCTCTAACCGGTGATACTGGACTGTACAGAGTGTCTGTCAAGTCTTCCGTTGGGTTGGGTTGGGTTGGGTTGGGTTGCTTGGCCACCCCCAGCAAATGTGTGTGTGTATATATATATATATACTGTATGTGTAAATAGACAGCAGAACAGCTCCGTTTATTCACAACCCTTCTTCTTCTTCTTCTTCTTCTTCTTCTTCTTCTTCTTCTTCTTCTGTGTACAGAGTCTGCGTACTGCACCAAAGCCCATGACCATGGCGTGTCCTGTCCCCGTGTACACGGTGGTGGATAAAGTGTTGGAAGAAATGCTGAAGGTGGAAGCGGACAAAGCCCGCAGCCCGGGCTCGATCGAGTGGACTTCGCGCGTCCAGATGTTGGAGGCGTACAAGCACGACGTAGCAGAGAGACACCGGTGTATCGGAGGTTATCTGGATCGCTTACTTCCAGAAGATTCGCACGTCCCTCTCCTCTGGTCTTACTATCAAAGTAAGATGAATCCGGTCGAGTTGATGCACAAAGTCATCGATCGCTACCTCGAGAGCGAGGAAAGCGCAATGAAATTCCTACGGGTCTTATTTCAGGTGGACGAGCACTTGTACGCAGAGCTGCTGGAACGCGGACCCCGGGGGAAGTTTGGTGAGTGTTGTGTTGTGTGCTGCTACTGAGCTCATTAATCGGGGCCTGGATGGAATACGATCAGCCACACGCCGTTTGACTAAAGTCTAAAATAATATTTCTGCACGTTTGTTTGTTTGTTTGTTTGTACGTTTGTACGTACGGTCTCTTTCAGTCAGGAGAGATCCTCCCCTTGTGGAATTGACAGAGAAGGTGCGTTCTGCGCTCGGCGACAAGGTGGCGCTTCTCAAGACCGTGACGACGACGCCGCTTTACAGGAACAAGATCGTGAACGTCAAGTGCGCCCTGGATGTACTGAAGACACACGGTCAGCTGCTTCCAGAGGAATATGCCGAGTTCGGGTTAAACGAATGCAATACCCTCGCTATGACTCGGATACTGCACAAACTGTGCAGCGACACTACCGTCCCTCGAGCCAACCGGGAGTTCATCTCGTTGGTGGTGGCCTCCTTTAACATGCACGCCTTTGACCTTCTAGGGATGTCTATGAAAGATGTGCTAGTGTTTGTCAAGTAAAAAAAAAAAAGAAATGAATAAAATCTCACTGTACTAATCTACATGTCATGATGTCGATGTGTGTTACAAATGAAATAAAACTATATTGTTGAACTGAAGAAACTTGACTGGTTGCGTCATTTGGACAGTATAAAATCAGTCTCAGCAGACAGAGATATCTCAGTCTCAGCATTCTGTCTCTCATTCAGAGAGCTTAATTCTACTCTTGGACGTGTTTTCGTCTGTTATAATGGACAAGTTTGTCGAGACCAAGTTGAGAGAGTGGGGTTTTGAGCGTCATATCCCAAACTTTACATCTGAAGAGATTGACACACAAACGTTCCTGAGTCTGACAGAGGAAAGCAACAGACCCTTGCTGAACAAGTTGTGCGGAAAGATCGGACCCTCTGCATTGCTTAGAAAACGTATCCAACGCTTCAAAATGGAAAGCGACGGGCATGACAATGACATGAATACAGAAGACTGAGGAGGTAAGACTCAGAGTAACAACCTGTGTTTGTGATGTGTAATTGTTACCCTCGATCCTTGATCGTAAAACAAGTCATCTCCGTATTTTATTTGTTTTTTTATTTTATTTTATTTTTTTTTTACTACAGCTCCCAGCTCTAAGAAGCCTCTCGGGTCGCCCTAAGAAGCCTCTCGGGTCGCCCTAAGAAAGCCACTCGGGCCGTGCTGAGAAGCCACTCGTGTCTCAAGTATTGTGTAATGTGATGTGATGTGATGTGCTTTGCTGAACTGAATAAAAACAAAAAAACTCTACCACTTTTGGCCTCGTATTTTATTCTTCAGTGTTCTTCTTCTTCTTCTTCAAACACAGGGGAAACTTTGGTATCTGGAGAGGAATTGAACTGGGGAGGTTGGGTGCCTGGAGATCAGATGATGGGGGGGGGGGGGGGGGGGAATTTGGGTGATGGCAAACTTTGGGTCTCACACTACAGCTCCCAGCTCTAAGAAGCCTCTCGGGTCGCCCTAAGAAGCCTCTCGTGTCTCAAGTATTATGTGATGTGATGTGATGTGATGTGATGTGATGTGATGTGATGTGCTTTGCTGAACTGAATAAAAGCAAAACTCTTTGGCCTCGTATTTTATTCTTCAGTGTTCTTCTTCTTCTTCTTCAAACACAGGGGAAACTTTGGCATCTGGAGATAATTTAACCGGGGAGGTCGGGTGCCTGGAGATCAGAGGAAGGGGGGACAATTTGGGTGATGGCAAAGTTTGAGTCTCACTGGAAAATGGTCAAAAAAATGTAGACGGGATAAAAAGGGGTGGGGGGGGGGGGGGTCTTTTTAAAATCCACATCCGAACCTGTCCAGGTCCACAAGGCCGTGTGCAGGTCCACAAGGCCGTGTGCAGCCTGTGTGTATTGGCTGAGAACTTTTCTGTTGCGTTTTCAAGCACCCTTCTACTTTCTCGGCCACCAGATGTCGCTGTGTGTCATGTCATTCGGTTTACCGGGGACGTTGGGTGTCAAAAGGGTGACAAAAGGCAGAGGGGGGGTGGGGGTAATGGCCGCCTCTGCCAGACACACCACGTGGTAATTATTAAGGGGGGGTGGGTCACCCCGACCCGAAGGGGGGTGACAAAAGGCAGAGGGGGGGTGGGGGTAATGGCCGCCTCTGCCAGACACACCACGTGGTAATTATTAAGGGGGGGGTGGGTCACCCCGACCCGAAGGGGGGTGACAAAAGGCAGAGGGGGGGTGGGGGTAATGGCCGCCTCTGCCGGACACACCACATGGTAATTATTAAGGGGGGGGGGGGGTGGGTCACCCTGACCCGAAGGGCAACCAACGGTCGTTGACAGTCGTTTGGGAGACGCGCGGTCATTATTACGGGTGGGGGGGGCATTGGAGGGTCCCTGGAGATCAGAGGCAGTGTGACAGATGTGTTTTATTCATGCGCTACCACTCATCTACTGTCAACGGTCGTGCGTGACAAAAGGCAGAGGGGGTAATAGCGGCCTCTACCGGACACACGCGGTAATCATTAAGGGGGAGGGCCACCCTGACCCGAAGGGCAACGCAAGGGTTAACCGGATGCCATGACATAGCGACATCTGCTGCCCCAAAAAGGAGGAGGGTGCGCGAAAATGCAACACAAAAATCCTCACCAAATACACATACGCTGTGTACTGGCTTGTGTACCTGGTTGGTCAGAAGGTGGTTTCTGAGCAAAGGAAAAAGGCCCTGTAAACGCATGAAATGTGCCATATTATCCCTGACATAATTACCAAGCATGTCTGTCTCTACCATTGAATGTACCAAAAGCCAAAGCTCAGGCTCATCCCCAGAATCACAATCGGGACCCTTTGCTGAACATGTAGGTTGCACTACAGGTTTATCCGTCACATTGGAGGGTCCCTGGAGATCAGAGGCAGTGTGACAGATGTGTTTTATTCATGCGCTACCACTCATCGACTCTCAACGGTCATGCGTGACAAAAAGGCAGAGGGGGTAATAGCGGCCTCTACCGGACACACGCGGTAATCATTAAGGGGGAGGGCCACCCTGACCCGAAGGGCAACGCAAGGGTTAACCGGATGCCATGACATAGCGACATCTGCTGCCCCAAAAAGGAGGAGGGTGCGCGAAAATGCAACACAAAAATCCTCACCAAATACACATACGCTGTGTACTGGCTTGTGTACCTGGTTGGTCAGAAGGTGGTTTCTGAGCAAAGGAAAAAGGCCATGTAAACGCATGAAATGTGCCATATTATCCCTGACATAATTACCAAGCATGTCTGTCTCTACCATTGAATGTACCAAAAGCCAAAGCTCAGGCTCATCCCCAGAATCACAATCGGGACCCTTTGCTGAACATGTAGGTTGCACTACAGGTTTATCCATCACATATGCCAGGTTGTCTTCATCTATTATCTTTATAAATCTGTTCTTCCTCTCCCTAACAGATACATCCTGCTCTCGGGTACACTGTAAAAGGTGTGAGGTCCACCATACAATGTCGCCGCAATGACATGGGCACGATCATGAACGTACTGGAGAACTGTCCTTTCTTTGGCCTGTTGGACAAGAGGGCTGTGGGCAACATTCAGATTCTGAGATCCCCCGATCACACATGGCTGCCCAACAACCTTCCCTGTAACCTTATGTCTGATATGACGCCATCGGATGGAGTTCATATGATTGTGGCTTTTACGTGTACTCCCCAACCAAACTATCCCATAAGAACCATAAGGCCTCGAAATGAAGTCTTCACTATCCGCATAGATCTATACTCGGGCGATAAAGGGGTTCGTGTGCTCAATGTCCGTAGGAGCCGGGAATTTAATCTCTTGTTGATGGTGGTGGACCCCACAAAGACAGTAAGGGAATCGTTAAAAGATGACGGTCGTTTCAACTCAGAAGTACTTGAGGGTCGCTACACTCACCTCAAATCTACACACGGGTTGGTCCCCACTGATCAATTTGGAGACGTTCTGGAACGTAATTGTACGTACGGGATACATTGCAAACCACCCATTGGTTTTCGGTCCTATCAGTGAACATATAGAGCCACACTGGCAGTCTGAAGACGCATGAGAAGATTCCCGAATAGCTGGGACTACGGTGAACAAAGAAGCGCACACATGTCTCATCATCGTCATCAGACATTCACACTTGTTTCTCTGGCCAAGCATCCCCAACTTTGCCGTCCTGGCTGTGTCACATGTTGGATGTTTTTCAAATGATGATGTTGATGTTGATGTTGATGTATGATGTTTATGAACCCCAATAAATTATTCCCGTGCATAAAGTATAGCGTGTGGTGTCTACGTAAATTGTGTCTCAAGGTAACCCAAGAGGAAAAGCTCAACCTCAGTCTAGAGTGTGGTGCTACCTTTACTATACGTTTGCGTTTGGTTTTCTGTCCTATAAGCGGGCGCATTTGGTTGCAGTCACGCGTTGTCACACAGAGTCTTTACCGTCCCCTATGGACTGGTGGAGGCGAGTTCAGAGATATCTAACCACCGCTGAAACATCCTACCTCAGTAATGTAGACAAATGGCAACAATAGTCGTAACTTCACCAGTCTGAACCAGAGGCAAAGACATATCGACCATTGCCGCACACCAACCACCTGATACCATGAACGTCCTCCGAGTAAAACGACTCGACTACATAAAAGATTCATTTGGTAACATGGATAAAGTGCACGCCGTTACAGGAGTTCTCTATGCCTATGGGAGGATAACATTCGAAGACATGGAGAATATCCACTCTATGGAGGATGCTCGTGACAAGACCAAGTTCTTAATCGATAATGCTCTGGGGAAGGGAGACGGTACCAGCAATGTGTTCATGAGAACCTGGGAGAACTTCCTATATGGACGTACATACTCCTCCCCGTATGATGGTATGTCGCCTAAGGAAATATTTGCCATCTTGGAGAATCTCACCAGTGAGGAGATGAAGATGTTCAAGTTTCACTTGGGTCGCATAGAACTCCACTGGCGAAGACCCATAAGTGACAGTGAATTGTGTCGTACGGTTGATATAACCCAGCTAGCAGACACCATCTCGCGGCGCTTAGCAGATGACGCACGAGATGTGATGATAACCCTGATGAAAGATATCAAGCGCGATGACTTGGTGGAAGAAATCACTTTGAAATACTGACTGCCGCCAGCGCCTTTAGTCAGCCAAAAACGGACTCTTTTTTTTTTCTGAATGCAGCGAAGCTACCGACGTAAACGCGGCATTGATGATATGTTGAATAAAAGAGTCTAACCAAAACTTATCAACCTTTAGTTTGTCATTCTGTACATGATACGTTAGTTGACCATCTTCGGCTAAGACAGCCAACTGAAGTGTGGTGAAGCTAGTTCGGAGATATACAACCACAACTGAAAAATCCTACCGTGGTAATGTATAAAAAGGCAACGTTAACCTTAACCTCACCAGTCTGAAGCACGTGCAAAGATACATCGACCATTGCCGCAGACCAACCAACCAACCAACCACCTGATACCATGAACATCCTCCGAGGAAAACGACTCGACTACATAAGAGATTCATTTGGTTACATGCGTAGAGTACAGACTGTTACAGGAATTCTCTGTATGTACGGGAGGCTAACACTCCAAGAGAAGGAGCATGTCAACTCTATGGAGGATGTGTGTGAAAGGACCAAGTTCTTAATCGATAATGCTCTGGGGAAGGGCAATGGTACCAGCAATGTGTTCATGAGAATCTGGGAGGAACACCTATATGGACGCACATTCTCCTCACCATATGATGGTATGTCACCTGAGGAAATAATTGCCGTCCTGGAGAAGCTTACCAGTGAGGAAGTGGAGATGGTCAAGTTTCACTTGGGTCTAATACAACTCCACTGGCAAGTACCCATAAGTCACAGTGCATTGGATGATATGGTTGATATAACCCAGCTAGCAGACGCCATCTCGCGGCACTTAGTAGATGACGCACGAGATGTGATGATAACCCTGATGAAAGATATCAAGCGTGATGACTTGGTGGAAGAAATCACTTTGAAAAACTGACTTTTTTTCCCTCCTGGATGCAGCAAAGCTGCCGATGTAAATGCAGCCACTGTGATGGAGAATGTGGTGAATGGAATCGAGGACCTTGACAGAGAAACTCTGAAATAGGTTCATATGGACTTTGCGTCTACCATGCAGTACCTCTAAACACATCGAGACTGCCACTGACCTCACACGAATACTCACGGAACACGTGGAGCCTGACACGCTCACATACCTGAAAACCATCTACAAGACACCGACTGGGATTGCACAAAACCGACTCGGCCACCGGACTGAACACGTACACGCTTTGGCTGAGTGGCTGACCATTCTTTACAATTACGAATAAAGGATTACAATGATGCCACTTTGACATATTTGTTACACTCTAGACTGTTGATTTCTTCTACATGTATTCCATTGATGACATGCACAATAAAAGACTCTGATAAAACCTTCGCCTTCCACTGTCTGTCTCTTATATGATACATAACAAAGTGAACATATTCAGAGGTTAACATGGATGTAGGGTGATAAGAATATATATGGGAAGACATAGTCACTGACTTGTCAAAGTGTGTACAGCGGCGGGCTTAGTCCTCTCGAGTTTTATTTCATATATAGCCGTAGTTGACACTGACCCTGAATGAGGTCCAAATATTACATTTCATACGCCTGTAGTTGTCACTGACCCGTCCAAACACATATCACTTTATTTCATGTTCCTTTTGTTGTGGTGTACAACAAAGAAAACACAACACAGATAGATACGTCTGGAAAAATCTCAACCTTTATTTTGTTATTCTGTACATGATGCATTTGGGGGCCATCTTCGGCTAAGACAGCAGACTAAAGTGTGGTAATACATTTGTTATACAATGTTCGTGGTTGGTTTTCTATCGTATTCTCGATAGGCGTCGTGAACGCTCACTTTGCTGACAGGTTGTCTCATGTCATCCAGGTCTCGTTGCACAGCCAGAGTTAACACCTGCCTGTTGATATAAGCAGACGCGTTTAGTTGCAGTCCCACGTTGTCACACAGAGTCTTTACGGCCCCTATCAACTTCTGCACATCGAGTCTTCCTCGAAGCGCTCCCAGTAGGTACCGCAGGTCGGCTCTTTGCATTTCGGTGGAGGTCAGTTCGTTCTTGAACTTGAGATATTCGGCGTTTTCCCTTGAGGTTGTGTTCAGGGACTCCTTGAGAAGAACTATGTTTGCGTCTAGGCTTGCTATGGATCTCGAGACAGTGTTTATTGCAATGTCCACCTCGGCCTCCTCTTTCTTCCTTATCAGGGTTAGGTTTTTCTCTTGTTCCAGCGGGTGCATGTACAGGGAGGTGAAAAAGTTTACCCCGCAGGAAAGTACAAAGTCTGTCAAGGCACACAATCCCCGGGCTATGCTACACGCGAAGCCACTGCTGCACATTTTTGGAGTGGAGTGGAGTGAGGGGGGAGGAGGGGTCTTCTGTGTTCAAGGAAACTCTCTGGCCATTGCCAGTAAAGCTTTCCCCCGTCTAATAAGGGTGTACATCTTAACACTGGAGGATTCGAGAGTACCGCGTGCTTTCGAATATCCTGTTGAAAATAGGATTGATTATATGCGAGGTAGTCTGGATTGGATTGCAGGCGAATATCCCAGTTCCGCTGATTCTGGGTGCTAGCCTGTCGACCAACGTTTCGCGGGTCACGTCGCCGGCACACATGAGTTTCTTGTCGGATGTCAACCCTATACTGTAAGTACCGCAGAAGGCCACCCCCAGCGTCGGCTGCATTATGTCGGTGGCGCGCTTGTCTCCGTTGACTCTCTCCACAGTATCTTTGAACGGGTCTCCGATGGGATCGAGTACACCCTTCTCAAATTCGACCATGTGAAGGGTGTTACAGAACAGCTTATGATTACTGTGCTCCTTGAGACGATGTCTGCCGCCGGTGTGCTTATTACCCCTGAGCACCGAACTGAAGGGATGTAGCAGAGTTGGCATACAGGTGTACGCTTCAGCTCGCATCATAGGGTCCACTGCGACGACCCCGTTGAGTCTTTCGGAGCGACCGGTCGTGAAGATGTACGGTCTACGGTACCCGCTCGCGCTCTCGGACTCGGGACAGAACCCGTTGAAGGTGTCCGCTACCACCATGTCAAAGGGACTGCCGGTGTTGATGTGCACGTCTCCTCCTCGTACGTCTTTCATGTACAGATTGGGGATGTACACCCCGGGTGATTCTAGCGTCTCTGGTATCACAGTGGACTCGCAGTATTGGTTGACCGTGTGCACCTGATGGGTGTTGTGGGCCGTGGGTTTGCAGACAATCTCAGTGCCTAGCGTGTACAGAGCGGACTTTTGCTGCATGAGGGCGACGCCGCATCCCGTGAAACGTACACCCCTGAACAGTAGGTAGGACATGCCCGAGTAGTATTTCGTGTCGTAGTGATTTTGTATGACGCTGTGTGTCAACAGGGTGCTGTAATGAATCCCCAGTAACACTTTGGCTAGGTTGTTGCTGATGCCCGCAAGGTTCTGCAGTCTGATCGCCCACATGTAGGTGACGACGGACGTCTCGTCAAATCCCGTGTCGGTGCAGTACTCGTGTTTCAGTGCTGTAGGTTCAAAGTGTTCGCTGACGTCGACCGCTTGCCGCTGCGCTACCTTGGAGAAGTAACAGGTGCCGTTCAAGCGAGCCACCGTGAGATTCTTGCCAGTGGTCAGTTTCAACTCGTTGGTTAGATTTGGGTCTTGTTCTCTGTATTGGATGATGGCGCGGGTAGTGGCGTTAGGAAGAGACCCTTCGTTGCGGTACACTCGAGCTCCTAGGGCTGGGAGGATGATCCAGTACATGAGATTGCAATAGTCTACCTCGTCCAAGGTGAAGGTTTGTGGGTAGCCGTAGTCCGTAACCGTAGGGGGGTTGCTTGACGTGACGTTAAAACACGATGGCATGGAGGCTATCACAGAGTTGTTTCTATTCCCGACTATACCCTTCAACAGTCCAATCAGACCGTTCATCAATCCCTCCACTTGTACCAATACGGTACGTTCCTGCGCGACAATGGTGCCTGCAATCTCTTTCTCCGTGAGAACGCGCCGTATGTGAACGGCGCAAATGGGGTCGGCCAGCCAAGACCAATACAATCTTCCTTGTGTCCAGGTTGAGTCGTCGACCAGCTGACTGCGCTTCTCTCCCTGCAAGATACGACCTCTCAGTGCAAGCATCGACTCTGTACCCTGGTTGTAGTGAAGCGCGTCCTCAAGGAACGGCAAGTTGTCCTTCACCCGTTTTGCGTGCTGTGTATCGCCAAAGTGAGTGAGTAGCTCGCTGCCAATCTGAGCGATTTCGTTGTCGATGTTGTTCATGGACGAGGAATTGAAAAGGGTCACACGGGGCCTGACGGACCAGCGCTCTGGCGCGATGGATCCGGTGCCGTTGAGCGGTGGGCAAGGTACCACCATGTTGCGGGTGTCAAACTCGAGCACCGAGGCAGGGTTCTTTATCTTACTGTACCAGTCTCTGCTGCGCGCGAGACGGGACAGTTGGTGCACGGGAATGCCGTTTTGATTCGTTCTCGTCAATGCGTTCACATCGAATTGCAGTCTCGCCCGACGCTCCTCGGTGAAGAGCTCTATCGGGTTGCCGACGGGATGCACGTTACGAAGACTGACGCACGCGACAGAGCCGTCGTACTGGTGGAGGTACGAAGCGCACGGCGAACGCTGCGCGAGCTGCTTGTAGTTGACTTCGTCGGCGTCTGTCGTGGAAAGCACGTGAGAGGGGTTGATCTGACTCAGAGCGGGTGCCGTGCAGCCGAGCGTAAAGTACTCCCACTTGAAACCTTCTGAGTTACAGAACGCCTTGTGTTCTGTGGACGTGTCTCTGCCGTCGCCGTGCTCCATCTGCACCCTGTCCACGGGAACGATGGGAATCCTATCGCTAGGGCCTCCTCCGAGTCGAATGTAGTTCACTTTCATATCGATCGAGCTGTCCTGGAATGAGGATTCGTTGGTGAAAGGTAGGTCCTTGTCACCCAGAGCGTGCTGGGTAACCTGCTGCATGGTGAATTCGTAACCTCCTCCTCCAACTCTGCTGTTCTCGTTGGCCATGGTGTACACGGAGAACTCTGGACTAATCGTCGTGTCCTCGCTGACGATCTGAGACCATATCACCCCGTTGGCGCTTCTCTGGGAGATGACGCGAAACAGAGTGTCCCCTACGATCATGACTTCAGGCTTATCGCTCCCAAGTACCCTACGAGCATTTTCCAGGGCACAGGCTAAAGAGTCGGGTTGTATGTTGATCATACCGCACATGAGCTCGGCGATCACCAATATAGCGTCCAATTTCTCAGCGCGAGTGGCCGTCTTGGTCCTTTGCGCCACCCTGTCTGTCAGGGTGGGCTGAGCGGCACAATATCTGAGCACCTCGATAGTCCTCGTCAGCTCCCAAGAAGTGCCGACTCTGTCCAACTCTCTTCTGATCAGATCCATGGCCACTGAGGGCACCGTGACGCTCAGCAAGCTTCCAAATTGCATCGTGACCACTCGAGACGTGTGCTGGAAGACTTGCCTGTACTCCCTGGTCTGCACTCCGTTGCCGACTGTGTCGTAGGTACCCTGTTGAGCCTCGCGTTGATCTGTGATCCTGTACGTTTTGCAGAATTTCAAGCCCGTGGGCACAGCCTCGTCTGGGACCAACATTTTGTACACAAAGCCGGCAAGCAGACGACTCGTGTGTTTCTGTTGTCTGAACAAGGCAACTCCCATGTGAGCCTGCGCTATCACAACTGTAGCGTCGGCTGAGATTGAAGTGTTGGTGGCCGAGGCTCTGATGATCTTATCGACGATGTACTCGGCGAAGGCACCGTTTGGTTCAGCTAGGAAATTGGGTGCTTTCACCAATCGCTTGACCGTTTCCAGCGGTTTCAGGGTGTAGCTGCTCGGGTCCATGGTTACAACACTCATGATGATGATGATGATGATGATGATGATGATGATGATGTAGGTAATCCTGTGTGTTTTTACAAGCAACCTGGGCTGGCAACAAGTCTACAGATGAACATACATGGACAAATATTTTAAACCGTCTACGATTTAGACAATGTCTATGGTGTGACGCAGTCTGTTTTTGCGATGCAGGCTATAAGGTTCCTTCACTTGCACTCCATGTGATGTAACGGGGAGCTTATTAAGCGCTCGATACATTTCTTGCGAGCACCTGTCATGGTACATTAGTAAACTTGAATCGTTTCCGTGTTGTCTCAGCATGCTTTCCGCGACAATCACGTCTGTTGCCACATCGATCGCGTTGCGTTTGAGCTTGGAAAGTTTGACTACACGTGCCCGTGTATTTGCATCGGTTTCTTCTCTTTCTTCCTCATCGCTGTCGTCATCGTCATCGTCGTCATCATCATCACTATCGTCCTGGAGGTAGTAGTAGTAACCGTTCCCTTGACTTGTCTGTGTCTGCCTGTTACTGCAGAGACAACATAAAGCTCTGAATAACATCCAGAACATCTTGGATACTCGGCTCAGCACGGCTAAGGCAAGCTGACCCGTCTCAGACTGTAATTGTTGTAAGTATTACGAGACCCGGCCACAAAGGGAGGGGTGGACGACGATGGCAGCTACAAATAGAGAGCAGATAGTCCGTCACGAAAAGGAACTCGCTGAGGCTGCTTTAGAAGACAGGGGAAATTCCCAGGCACTAGATCGGTTCAGGAAATCAGAGTTTGGTCAACCTGAACGAGATCATTCTCGCTCCGCTGATGTCAAATACGATGAACATTACGGACTCGTCCCAATCCATCGAGACGTGGAATCCTGGGTGTACGTAAGTGACGATCCACAACTGGCCGTAGCGATAGAGGAGATTGTCAACACATTCAGTCCAGCGCTCTCTTTGGAGCTGCTGCTTTACAATGTATTGGGGAGCAACAGTGAGAGCGCCACGTGCTTGGTGCGATATCTCATCAACTACTACTCCTCCTCCACTCACGTATGCGAACACATCAAGACCACCCTGAGGAACATGATCAGATGGACAGTGTTGGCAGGTTTCGTGCCTTGTATGTTCTTGCCTTGGAAGAAACTCAGATCTCTAGGCCTTGGGTTGTCAGGGAAGGCTACCGTTGCCAACCTAGTCGCGTCCCACCCGGCCGTTCACAAAGATGCGCACAGTGGTAGGCCCTCAGGTCATGATTGTGACAGGTTCAGCGGTCGTAAACGGAGGAGAAGTGAGAGGTGCGACAGACGGTGTAAGTCTGGTCACCTGGGCAGAGGTAGACGCACACAGTGCGAGCCTTGCTTCAGGACAGTGCCGGATGGCATCAGCCCCCCAGAGGCAGCGGCTGAGGCCGTGCAGGAACGAGAGGCTCACGAACAGGCTCTGTCGTCGGTGTTGGACGTGTCGCTCGATCAACTTGCGGACACTCTAAAACTGTTGATGAGTAATTCGGTGCCCAAGACGCAGGTCTCCGTGGTGTGCAAGATCATCCGAGACTGGGTCAAGCGGGACATGTTCACGCTCAAGCGAGACCCGATCAGAGAAACAGAGCTAAAGATGGCAACCGTAAGCCTGTGGGGTATGATGAAGAACTTTGAACACGGTCGATGTCCACTCATACCCGAGTGCAGGGCTTCGAGCTGTTTGGCCTTCTACGATAAGGAAACGGACCTTGTAACCACCACTGTAGACGGGGTGCTCTATAGGCACATCTCCACGTGGGATAGTTGCTGGTCGCAAGGTCCCCCAGGTCTATCGTCGTTGGCCAAGAGAGCTCACCTGACGGTCAAGAGTTGGGCTACGCTCTTTCACAAAATCCTACAAGGGCTGACCATGGCCTCCACCAGACACGTGTACACTAGCACAGGCGCAGACCGGTCATCTTTGACACACCTGGCAGACGTGATGCTTGCATCCCGCGGAGAGCAACAGCGTGCAGGGCTTTCGGTTTCAGGCAACGCGCACGGTAAACCGCTGCTGGACAACCTGTCTCGCTTTCTGGCCAGCGATCAGCAGCACGATATGTTTGGTATGAGCGCAGTTGAACTACCGGATATGTTTCTGAGATCCGGGGTGGGGACTACAGTCTCTGAACACAAGTCAGCGAGTGTCTCGCACAGCCTGAGTAAAATGATGTCTTCGATGATCTCCGAAGGCAAAGAGGTCCTGCTTGTCAGGCAATTTCTTGGGGAGGTTACTAGACACCCTCGTCTGGCCTTGGAACGTCTCAGGTGTGATTGTAAGGATCACGCTTTACTCCAGATGGCGGAGAGTGTTGTGAGGCAGCTGGAAGATGTAATCGGCGAGGGTGGTGTTGGTGGCGGCGATACCAAACACGTAACAGAGCTTGGTTCCGATGTAAAACTTGTGTGCAATTATCCGTCTTCTGTCACCGTTGCCCACTTAGAGGAGACCCTAAGCATGTGGACTAATTTCTGGAGGAGCGCTCTGTCCGGGTTCAGCCAGTTCAACAGGAGACACAATACAATACAGTACAACAACAACAGGGATACGGTGAGAGAGCTGGAGTCTGGGTCACCTGTGCACGTCTTCCACTGCATGCTGGTGACACTGTTGAACACATCGGGAGTAATATTCGCAGACAGCCTGTCCGGGAGAAAGCCTGACTCTTCACTCACGGTCAATGACATTATGCTCACACGGGACTCTCTGCACCCGACGGCATACGGGTTACTATTGGCCAACAAGCTGGGTCTCAGGCCCTCGGATGTAAAATGTGGAGATGAGAAAGACAACGGTGGTACGGAGATGGCGTCGCCCTCGGCTACATCAACGAGCAACCTCGCCTTTGACTGTCGACCTCATGTCGCACAAGAGGTGGATCCTGTTGAGCTTCAACAAGGGGTCGAAATTGCAAAGGGGATCTCTGGTGTACAGTCGGCAGGATCCCAACGGAAGGACTTGCGGCACACGCTGAACCGCGACTATCGTTGAACCACTGCCGTGCTGCATAGACACCTCCATGGTCAATTGAATCATTAGGGCTGCACGTAGTTTGATGGTGATCAAGAGAGAAAGTAGAAACAGCACCGCCACCGCCTCCAGCAGCAGCATCACCAGCAGCAGCAGCAGCAGCAGCAGCAGCAGATGGTTCATCGTGGGACATGACCTCCTGAGCAAGGACGGGCTGTAGGTGTCCTGAGACCGGAGAAATGGATTTAGATGATCCGTCTCGATCTTTGTGGTGCAGGAGTATGGGATTTGAGTTAGAGAGACTGCGATGACGACGACATCTGTTGTATGTGATGTTCATTCTTTTGTTGATGTGTTGATGTCTTGATTTCGTCCTGGTTTGCATTCCCCGATTAAAGTTTGCATGTACACCATTTGTGTCTCCCTCTTTTCCTTCTCGAACCCTTTGTTGTGTGCTGGACACGGTACTAAAACGAGAAGCCCGAGGTGTCAGAGGTTTCTTTTCCTTAGGTGCCACAGAGATATCGTCCTCCTCCTTCACCATGTTACACATCGTACGCTTAACCCGAACCTTGCACTCCTGATGGTGTTCAGCTTGCCTGTTAGAAACATCCCCATTATGATTATCAATATCCTCATCGCCATCATCTTCATCGTCATTGTCCCCATCATCATATTCATCATTGTCCCCATCATCATTGGCCTCATCATCATCACCACCACCACCACCCTGACCAGTTAGACCGTACTTTGCTAATCTGAGAAATTCCTCTGTACAGTTTCTGTTGGGCTGAGATAAGAGCAGCTGAGACTCAGGATCCAGAAGGCATGACTGGAGAGACTGGTTATCTATTGTAATCGTAACCAACTTGTGTTTCGAGTAAAGCTCGGCTCTCCCATTGACCATCCAGAGGGGTTCCAAGCTTAGCTCTGTCAGGTCTGCCAGTGAAACTCTTATCCAGAACGACCTTTTGTTTGATGCCATCTGCGTGTACAGGGCTGTCTCTATTGGTACGCACTTGTCACGCAGTGCTTGAACAAACATGTTGATCTGTTGAACTGGATCTGTCTTTACTCCTGCGCACTTTTTGTGTTTCTCCGTGGGTCTGTATTGCACAAAAGCGTAATCCTGACCTAGTGACGCTACTCCAATTAAGTAGTCGAGTGTCACCACGTCTTCTTGTACAGTTTCCAGAATCCTATCAGACTCTTGACCGGGATGTTGATGATTATGAGGAGGAGGAGGAGATACAGGAGAGGAAAATGGTAACGTGCGAGGTTGGTACGAGTAAGCGAACATGATCTTTACTTTCCCAGGTTTACGGCTAGAAACTCAAATGTTCTGTCTAGAGTGCTAGAGAACTCGTGGTCTGAAAGGAAGTGTTTCAGGTTTAACTCAGCAAGACTTTGCCCAATCTCGCATGTACTCTCTAAACCTCGAGGTCTGTAAATAGGGTCCTTCCAACCTGTACTCTCTTCCACTATCCACCTAGTTGCATTTGAGAGATCCAAAGATTGCCAGGCTGGTACTCTGTTACCCTTTTCTGCAATCTCAAACAACGCATGCTTCCAAAACTCACACAACTTGAAAGATATATGACAACAGGGACACAGTGCATAGTTGCGGTTCAGTTGAGTGAGAAGATATTCATCATCACCAACATCTTCGTCCAAGACTTCGTTTGCGTCTCTCAACAACCCTGGTGGGAGGGTGAATTCAGCTCTCTTGACGGTCGATCCTTTCCCACAATCAACAACCGATATTGTCTCTGGAACCAGCTTCATGTAACCGAAAACAGTGTTCTCGTCTATGTACAGAAAATGCCAATCTCCTACCAGGTCCGAGTATGGCGCGTGTACAGACTCACGATTGTTGTTATTGTGGTGAGCACCAGTTTCGTGTTTCTGCAATTCCGATATGTAAGCTTCTACATTCTGCATTCGCCTACTGCACACTGCCATTATGTCTCGCAACTCCTTGGTCTGAGATTGTATGTTGATCTCAGCCCTGCTCTTGGTAGCAGACCGTTCTGCTGTCACAAGTAATGATTCAAAGTGTCTGTTTACGATATCCCAGACCTTTACAATAGACGCACTAGACACGGTCGCCACCGCCGCCGCCACCTCCGCCTCCGCCTCCGCCATGAGTGCTTGCTACCCTACAGCTGATGGTCGAGCTGTCACTTGACACTGCCGTGTCACCAATGGTTAGCCTGCAACTCTCTTAGTATGTCCTGCGTGAGACTTCCGTGTCTTGAGCAATTCAGTGGGTTTGCCACCGTCGAGGCTGGCTGTTGCGGAAGCGCAAGATCTACCCAAAGCGAGTCGAAGCGTCTGCTGGCTGTATCCAAGGTCTCTGAAATCAATGTCGTTGAGGCTGGGAAATCCTTGAGGCGGGCAGCAGTTGTGGTTTTGGTCAACGTGATTGTTGACCGTGGTAATCAGTTCCACTCTAGCGTTTACTTTGCCCTCCTCTCTAAGGTACAGCTCGTGCGCAACTATCATCTTATCGTGGAGAGTGCTTGGATTCTCGAGGAGCCATGGTACCAAGTGAATAAACTCTGGGTTCTTGAGATGGTAATTGATGAGAACTTTATCCTGAAACGAAGACACATTACTACGGTAACGTTCCACAAATGCGCATTTCACGGCATCTCTATACCCAGGCCAGTACTTTGGGTTACTGCGGTCTGTCACTTGTATGAAATACGTTTCTGTGAGGTATACCAGACATATCTTCTCCTGCGACGTCAACATGCCGCGTCGCTCCTGAGCCAGCTCGCAGCACAGCCTGTTGAGATGGACGTGCATCTCTACGAGTTTAGCCACTTTGCCCAGCGCCTCCCGGAGCTCCTCGGCTACGTTTCTCACCTTTTGAGAGTTGATTGACATCGACGAGAAAAGTTGGTGTCTACTCTCCTCGCCGGCGACGTTGACGGAGGAGAAGAAGAAGGGTGTGAGGAAATGTTTCTTTGTGTTCTTCATGAGGATCACAACGGTCAGTGGGTTGGCCACTCCGTATAAGTAGCTGGTCAGGTTCTCGTTGCTAACCGTGAAGGGCTTAGTTGACACCATGCAAGTCCCTTGCGATAAGGCGATGGTCTCAAACACCCCTCTGAAGTAGGGCTGTAGTAGGAGCTTTGAGTTGGCCGTGTAATTTGCGCTGCGACTGGGGTTGGATGAGAATTCGATGCGGGTGTTTTTATAGCCGTGTTGGGAGCGCAGTCTCTTCTTGTCTGACACGAAACTCAGTCTGCTCGAAAGCTCGGTTTTTGTAGTGTTGGACTGCATCCGAGCGTACTTTCGGAGACGTTTGGAGACAACGATCGCACTGAACTTCTGATTGCCGACAGTGTTTACATGTAGTACGTGGAGGAGTACGTTGTTCTCCAGAGCCACGATGCAGCTGCCTGTCACTCTGAGTGTTTCTTTTGTATCGGGAGAGGCTACGTGTGGTGGCGGTGGACCGGCTGCTCGAGTGATCGCGTTCATCATGTCATCATAGCCTGTGCGGTTCGGGCTTGTAAAGCCAGTGAAGTGCGCCCCTGTTGCACTCAACGTCGAGGATCCACAGGGCTGCCAGCCAGCAGAGACGGGACACTCGAGACTCGTAAAGTCGGGTGATGGCAGTAGTGAGTCTGCCGGCGCCCCTTCTAGCCCTAGGGTCTGCGCTGAGTGGTAGAACGGGACATCGTCTGGCATACGAAACCCGTTGTTGTCGTCGACACCGTTCCTTGCGCTGAGAGAATGGGTCATGTTTGCCATGTACAAATAGCGCAGTCCTAAGCTCGCCTGGACACAAGTTTAGGGAGTCTTGGGGTTTGGTGAAGAAGAGTTCGACATTACACAGCAGGAGCTTGCGATGGCCAGCGTATACTAGCACCAAATGAGACCAGAGCAGCTCAACCGAGATCTTGGTGTCAGCCGAAACGTCAGATGATCGACACACATCCCCCCATTCAGAGGGAGGCGTTGCCAGCAGGTTGTCTATCAGGTATTCCAAGGCTCTGATTTCAAAGTCCGCAACCACACTCCTCCTGAGCCCCCTTGATCCTGTCAGTCGCACAAGCAAAGACTGGGCCGCGGCTCTGGCGCTGTCATGGCAATCTGACATTAAACACAGCCTGCAGTACACGGGTAGTAACTTTCCCAGGAATCGAACTACAGTAGGACCACTAGGTTTGAGAACCGCGAACGTTCCGTGAGCACGCTCTTCAAAGTGCACATAGGCTCGAGCTCTAGGGGACCAAACGTTAGGACCGGAGATTAGCTCTCGGTGCTTTACCAGACACTCTATTAAGGCTTCACTGGAGAGCTTTGGCTGTGCGGTACATTCTTCCAGCTCATTGATCAGGTAGTTGAGCAACAAATCGTACCTTATTATGTCCACGTGTGAGCCAGTGCATCTGGGAGTGTCAGACAAAGGTGTCCCAGAACTGTTCTTTGTTGTGACTGCCATTAAAGCGTGTTACGGGAAACTACCTTGTTGGGAAGAATTGAACAAACCAAAAGGACGGCCGACAATGGGGACCGACAATGAGGAGGACAGCAACAAGGGTCAACTTGAAAAGAAGAGACTCAGGCTACAGAACCTAGACGAACCCATGTCACGAGAGCAACGCTGTGGGAGCATTGACGTTGCGTACAAACGACTATACTGTGAATTGAGAAATAAAGCGCTTTCAGATATAAAGGGTATGGTCAGATCCTATGTGGAAAAACTGAGTACATGTTCCACCTCCTATGACTTTATGAACATTTACGGCATGTGTTCATTCGACACACCCAATGTGACTAGAACGTTACACCAGAACGGGGAGCCCCCTCGTTGCAAATTTACCAAGCTCGCCTGTCCCGAGGACAACGCCAACTCCAACTCTCCTAGACTCATCTCAGTCAGCGGTATACTAAATCCGCTGATCAGCTCACGGGTTCAACATGGGGAGCTGGAGCTCACTCACTGCAGAGAGTCAGACTACCGTACGGCCACTGAAGAATTGACAAGACTCAATTCTCGGAGTAAAATGAGGGTGCCGAGACTGTACAACGATAACTTGGGGAGTACAATCGGCAGCATGGAGAATCGCTTTGTTTTCACCGTAAGAGAAGACTTGCACGTACTTGGATGTGCTTACAGGCAGATGATGATTATAGTCGAACTGTTACACCTAAACATGCTTCATTTCATATATTCCTAAAGCTGCTAGTGCTTGGGTGTCATTTTCTTTCTTTGGTTGTGTTTTGTATTGTTTTGTTTCATGATTGTGCAGTTGCAACAATAAAAAGGAAAGTGCAACCATGATTCTTGTTGGAGTGTGTCACTGGACCGACACTCCCCTCGGGTCCGTGATCTAAGAAGAAGAGTCCTAACAGTCGAGTGAAGTTATAGCAGCAATCCATTTATTTGCAAAGATCTTTGGAGAAACACAGTATACTCCTCATGTCCGTCCATCATTTACATCATTTACAACACAGTTGCATAATGCCAATAATAGCAAGCCCAGTAGAGTCAAGGCTCTTTTTGCAATATAAAAGACAATATTGATTATGGAATGAGTATGATAATAAAATCCACACAATGATTATGATAAAAACAATCCACTAAATGATTATGATAAATGATTATGATAAATGATTATGATAATAGAATCCACATTCTGTTTCACTTTTATTGTCATTTCATACACAAAGCAGCACAGTGATTTCATACACAAAGCAGTACAATGAATGTATATGAGAACAAACAAACAACAGCAATAGGGTTCATCGGTCTTTATCAGAAGACTCATCAAATCCAAAGGTCACATCACGTTCAAACATTGTCAGGGCACTCTTGATCACTATCAGTAGAGTCATCAAATCCAAAGGTCACATCACGTTCAAACATTGTCAGACCACTTTTGGTCTTTTTATTCTCAGGACTTTTATCAAAGTCATCGTCCTCTCCCTTCACCACCTCCTCCTCCTCCTCCTCCTCCTTCTTCTCATTTTCCTCCTTCTCCTTCTTCTTCTCCTCTCTTGACCGTTTACCAATGAATTGGTGAACTGACACAGGACTTTGTCCTTCCGATGTTGATGATAGTAGAACTGAAGCAGCCCCGTCTCTGTCAATCACATCGATGTTGTTGCGCTTAACAGCAGACACCAGTGACTGGAAATCCTTTTCGTTCAGCTCAGGTGCCATCATCTTGATGCGGTTAACGTCTATCCTGGGTAAAACACACGAGACCTCTCTCTTGATCCTCTCGACCATATCGTCGATCGTGGTCTTATTATTCTCACCGGTGAGATGGAGGTTTAGTCCATGGGAGCTATACAGCTTTGTGTCTATGCAACTGTTGCTGAAGATCTTCACAGGGTAGTAGCAACCCTGTCTACAAAGCTTGAGGCTGCCATAGCTGTTGCTGTTGTTGGAGAAGATCCTCATGCACGAAGTCACCATCATGGGCGCGTGCATCATGTACTCTTTGTTGGCAAACATGGAGGTGAATTTCATCACACTCGTGTCGCTCATGAACAACACCCTGTTGTACGAGACATTCTTCTCCTGCATGATCCTTCGGACCTCTTTCTGCGTGTCTCCTATCACATTCAGGGAACTGCGTATGTAGTCAGGGAGACTGTCGTCGTCCGCTTGTAACCACTCCATGGAATTCAGTTCGTGGTAATTGACAACACCCCTACCTGGGTTGACAAAGGTCTGACCCGTCAGCTTCAGCACCCTGCCATAAGACGCTTCAAACACATTGGTGTTCTCCTCATCCCCATCCTTGCCATGCCTAAACTTTGCAGCCATAGCTAGCGCGGTTAGATTTTTACACAGTGTCACATCGTTCGCCTTCGGAGCGTAGATGGTACGGGCCAATTCGGCGCAGCAGAACCCCATGACCATCATGACAGCCTGTCTCATGGACATAGCCAGGGTGAGCATGCACATGGGCAAGGCTCCGTGTGACACAGTTAGCTGATACTTGGAATTGCTGTTCAGAGTTTCGGTGTGTACCAAGCCGTTGTAGCCAGGGTCACTCATGGCTTTGACACAGGCCACCTCTGTGAATTCACCAGTGTTAAACCTGTGATTATAGCGACTGTAAAAGCTCACGTCAGTCACCATCTTGCTAACCCCCACGGACTTGTGCGCTGTAGACAGCATGTTGTGTACACTGCTGCCGCACTTGGAGTTTTGGTTCAGGGCAATGGTCAACATAGCGTTCATCATGGTGTTGGTTGCAATCCCAATCATCACAGACGCAAAGACCCCCAGTCGCGCTGGACTTTGAGAAGGTCTCTTGTCATCAGGTCCCGTGAAAACTTTACCAAAGCACAGAGAACTGCCTCTATCCTGTCCAGCAAACCCCACCCCAGTGGTGTACAGGCAGCAGTCTTTCATTCCAATCAGGTCTCTCATCAGGCTCGCGCTCTGGTGACGAACTACGTACTGTGAGAATGTAGACATAGAACGGTCGATGGTAGTCAACACAGGCTCGTTGAACTCACTGTTTGCGTGACAGGGCAGCATGTTGGCAATTGTGCCAAATACGGCGCATTGCATGTACGCCATGACATTGTCAGACATCAGATATGTGCAGATCTTCAGGGCTTTGTCATCCGTCTTTCCTCCCATCATTCTCAGACCACAGTCCTTAACCATCATCATCCTGTCACCCATCTGGGGAGCAACGAACCACAGTTTTTTACTGTCACGCTCCACGATCTTGCATCCCTGCACACGTTGCAGTACACTGTGTTCTGTCCAGCTCAGATTCGTGTCCATCATTCCGACGGACACATCAGATCCTGTGTTGTCCAGTTCGTACCCCGTGAAGAGTCTGTAGTAGTTCAGCCTCGCCTCAGGCTCCTGACACGCTGTTGCGCACTCACCTTTTCTATTTTTCTTACCCCCTTGCTGATAGTAGGGAATGAACATGGGCTTCAGCAGAGTTGCTGCGCACAAGGGGTCGCAGAAGTTGGCCTCCAGGAAGATGGCGGACGCAACGGCCATAATGACAGCGAGGTTTTTCTCCTCCATGCAGCTGCTCACAATTATGGCCATCAGCTGGATCAGATAGAGAAATAACATGTGTTGTGGCTCCTCTCCATGTTCGTGTATTATCTCATTATCACGAAGTTCGTCCACTTGGAAAAGTCCCAGTAGCCTGCGCAGTAAAGACACAAGCTCACGTTTGTCTTTGTGATTGACAAAGACGCTCGGGTAGTCACCGTCGCCAGCTTCTTTTTTTTCTTTTCCTCCTCCTTCTTCTTCTTCTTCTTCTTCTTCTTCTTCTTCTTCTTCTTCTTCTTTCTTTCCCTTGGAGGTTACATCACAGCTCAAGACTCCTTGTAAGGCCTCGCCAGTCAGTGTGGTCTTGTACAGTGACAGGACCGTCTCTCGAGTGAATAAGTTGCACAGTCCCAGAAATAGCGTCCGTTCAAAGTCTCTGTTGATCCTGGGCACGTTTTGTAAAGACGAAAAGTGACCCAGGTGTTCAGCGTGCACTTTTAAGACCTCGTCAGGGAAGAGTTCCGGACAATAGAGATGCAACACCACGGGGGACTTGAGAAGCACCGGCGCGAATGGGTTGACGGGGCAGGGGTAGATGACACCGGAATCGTGTGGTCCCGTGGCTATGCAAAATCCATCCTGTTGCAGGCTTACCTCGAGTGTCTTAACACAGTTTGCCATTCTAAACAGAGAGCTAAAGGGTCCGCGCCCCAATTGCAGACGAAAATCGTCAAGATGTTGACGTCTAAGACAAAGGTTTCAGACTGCGACGAGGTTTACAAATTCTGCTTGTTGCAGCTGTGGGACGAACTTTCCTTGGCCTTGTGTGTCGATGAAGAATCACAAGAATCACAGTGCAGTGTAGCGCTTCTACCAGACAAGGCTGACTTGGCTCGGGTGAAGGAGAACAAAGTTCTAATCAGACTGGCTCTCCTAGCTGATTTTTATAGGTACCAAAAGGATGTTCTGGCTTTGAACAAGGAGGAGTCTACGCAGAAGTTGTGTGCAATCAGATCAGAGGCGATCAGATTCCTTACAAATGTCCAGATCCTAGACCTAGACCTACAACAACCGACCGCAACCTGCGCATCCGACCAGATCAGGGTCACTCCTAAATCACCACAGTCAAATCAAACAAGCCCTCGTCAGCCGTCCGACCAAGGATCAAGGGACAAGATATCAGGGTACACAACAACAACAACAACAAACAACGGTGGCATAGTTCGGCGTTCCAAGAAGAAACGTTACTTGCAGCCAGCCAGAAATGTTAGACATTGGAAAGATTCCATAAGGTGGTCAAAATTCAGTTTTTCAGCCAGGAGGAAATCGTACTATTCGAAGCTCATAACAGCCTTCCATGTGGTGAAAGCCATCGGGCACCCTATGCTCACACTCAATTCTGAATGGGGCCTGAGTTGTTACTACAAGCTAGCCGTTGCGTACACCACTGATCAGCCGCTGGAGATGGCCGCAGCATGCCTACCCGAACTGCGCCAAGCTGTTGACATTATCCACAGTGAGCATTTTCAGAAGCTGACTGAACTGAAGCCCGAGTGTCAGATGCTGCTATACGCAGTGCTCAACTGTCACATCAACTGGGTAGACCACAACCACAAGCAGATACTGCTGATACCCGGACAGCCCAGCAACCAACCTCCTCGTGAGGAGGGAGACCTGAGGTGCTCGAGATGTCTAAAGAATCAGACGTTTCACTCGTCCGAAGTGAAAGGCAACCCGAGAAACATCGATGTGGAGTTTGACTTTGAACAGATGAGATTTGGATCTTCCTGCTGCGCCGCGCCCATGATAAACGTGCCGTTGAGCACCACGACCGTCAACACCTGCACATTTACCGAAATGAAACAGATGTACACCTCTTGCAAGACATGCAAGCAGCCTATATTTTCTGAAGTACTAGTGGATGTGGAAACGCTTTACTCACGCTGTGTAATGTGCACATCCAAAGGTCTGTGATTATTTATTTTTTTTGTTACACACATTACAATAATCTCGATGTCGAGACACGAGGACAATGTCTGAAACAACTTCAGGCTTCGCAAGCCACGCCACGGACGTGGCTCTGTTTAGAGGCGTCCACATTATACCCTTTGCCAGGTTGAAAGATATCATCTGCAAATACTATGGAGCTAAAGTACTGAACACCGAGTTGCAGAGAGTTCAAGGTACTCGAAACTTGTCCAGCTGCAACCTCTACCTGTATGTAAACATCACAAACAGGATGGGTAGAAAAAAAGAGGCTATTGATGAAATTATGAGTGTGTACAGAGATATCGCCGCAGAATCTACTGACAACGACGACTCCACGTCGGTCTCACAAACGCAACCTGTTGTAGAACCAGTGGACCCCCTCCGCCACATTGAGGATGCTACAGTCGAGCCTCTGGATGAGAGTGTCACGGACATTGACAAAGAGGACATGAATGCGTACTTGGAGGCTTCCAGGTGTACTACAACTCACAGCTGCTGTCTCGAGATTGGGGACATGTACGACAGCAGTGATTCTTCCAGTGGTTCTTCTGATGAAGAATGTGAATGTGATGAAGTGACTGATTTGTGCTTGGGCCACGACGAGTGCTCTGTTACACCAGTCCAAGGTGACCTGATACATAATGGTGTGTACCAGGGTGATATAATAGAAGACGAGACTGTTGTTGAGAAGTCTAAAGTCATTATCGATGACTAACGGTCATTTTTATTCCTTTGTACAGTACGCTCTGTTTTGTAGTTGTTTTTGGTGTTCATCTTTTTCTTCAACTTCTTCTTCTTTGTGTAACACTTGAAAATAAAACCTATTCAAACTCTAGTGTGTCTTCTTTGTGTCCCCACTTCCTTCCCAACCTCAACAAGGTTGCACACCCACCACGGCCAACCATGGCACCCTGTCAGAGAGGTGATTGGAGCTCTATGCGGCATATGACCGTACAATTTGAAGATGCTGATGCTATAAGTTATGTAGAATACACATGGGTACATATGGTTGATATAGAGAAACGGATACCAATGTCAGTAACCCTCACAGGACCCGGGCTTGATGGACTCTTTCGTATCCCTGTCGAGTCCTCACCCAGTATGTGTTCTATTGTTCTCCGAGCTGTTTACATGCACGGTGGAGACAGCTACGGTCTTGTCACAGCCAAACACTTTTCCAACACGTACACTGACACCAAGGGTCACAAGGTGAAAAGGATCAGTGTTCTAGCCAGACCCCCGTTGGCATGGGTGAAGATGAACGCACCCGATGTGACAGCGTACCAGATGTACCCTTTCACCGGTGACGCGTTTTGCGGACACCAACCCGAGCTGCTTGTGTCAAAGATATACGCTAGTGTGAACCGTTACGTTCTCACCTTTGTATCTTCGTACACCCCGGACTTTACAGAAAGAGACGGTCTAGCTGCAGACCTAGTAAGGGAGACACTGTCCATACTCGGTGCTCCGCTTGCATTCAAGGTCTTATATGAGCAGAGTAGATTGACCCTGGAGCGCTTACAATCCTGCAGCAGCGACACTATCTTCAGGACACCCGAGTCACAACACGCACGCTGGTGGGGAACTAGCATATTGTGGCATCTTGACTCTGAAGGTATTCTCTCGCGTACTGTTAGCCAGCAGACACAATGTCCGTCACCGAATTCAGCTAAATGGTTCAGTGTGAAGCTAATGTATATGGGTTTAGAGATGACCAGGTGCTCAGGTGAATCTTCTATTAAAGAGGTTGTACAGGCTCCGTACTGGGGAATCATTCTCACAGCCCTGTGTTGCGGGGCGCTCAGTCACTGGTCCGGCGCGCTAGAGAAGCTCTTGGCAGTGCTGAAGGTCGACGGTTGCCTACTTACAAGCGATCGAGACAAAGACGAGTTGTGTCAGCGCTGTGGATATGCTTATCGAGCATCGCCTGTTGTGTGTGAACCCGAGCCCAAGAGGGTTTCAGCTGTGCTGCAGATAGATAAGGTGCTCATGGGTGGTATCTGCACCACTCTATGCGCTACAGTCTCCCGACATATCAACAACGATGGATGGATCGCGGCAGGGTGCAACCAACAAAAGCCAGGAGCCGACGCGGACCGCTATTGCCTCAACCACCGTAGAGTCTACAGTGCAAGCTACGAAGAAGCGTGGGAAGTCGCGCATTGCAGCGGTGAAACATTGTGGAGGGGAGACTCGGACCAGGAAGGTGAAACCTCATTCTCGGTCATCTCTTATAAAGAGCAAGACAAAGAAGAAGAAGAAGAAGAAGCAAAGGCAAGAACAAACCAAATTGCCCAATGGTGGAAGCATGGATCCAAATGCTTCTGGGAGGACAAAGGTGAAAGGGCTGACAACCGACGGCTGCCAACAACGTCGCTCCTCTCAGTGTACAGACGGAATGAGAAACGAGAGGGTCGATCACGGCGTAAGCGAAGGTTCAGAAGGGGTGAAGCTGAAAGGGACCCTGATTCAGGCTGGTGGTTGTGGCAGAAAGACTGCAGACGACAAGAAAGAGAACAACGAGTATCTGCCACAGATAGCCACGCGTACAGACACAGATTCTGGGAGCTCTACCTGTCTGGGAGCTCACAACACAGCAGTCGTGGAGACGAAGTCAGCGTGTCGTCAACCTCCATTGGACACTGGAAACAATTTTCTTGTCACGTTCTTGGCCATCATATCAAAACTATTCCCTTTGGCCACCAAGGTGGAATCCTCACCATCTAGTACAGTACCTGAGCTCGACACTCTCCCCAGGGATAAGTCTAGCTCCCTGGATGAGAGTTTGGTAGTGATCAAGGCCCTAGAAGACAATTTTGGAGAGATGGCTAAGTGGTTTGAATCATTTGAGAACACGAAAGCTCGGAATGTCATAGGATTTGATCTGGCTATGGAATTGTGGGGATGTTATGATGTCATCATCCGTAGATTGGGGAATGACCTGCGATGTACATTTGGGGAGTGTAGTTTTATACAAAGTGCACAAGATGTAAAACACGCGGAGCACGTACTGAAGTATGTTGACAGTATCCTAATGAGAGACCATGAAGTGAAACGTGCCCTGAAAGATCTTCTTGTGCACATGAAGAATGTCTCAAAAGGTGGTGATGGTGATGGTGATAGCGATGATGATGTTGTTGAGCTGGACGATGAGCACAACTCCGAGCTCAGTGCTTTACAGAAGGATATCGATGAATTGACATCACACACGGTCAACACGTCCATGCTCAACATCCAACAGCGTCTAGAGACACAAGTGAACCTGTTAATCAGGATCGTACGTGTTACGATTGGTAGGCTCTGTACATACCGTAAGCAGCTTCGCCTTGCAAAACGCAAGTGTGTTCAAAAGGAGAAACAGGAGGTTGAAATGGATAGAAATATGCTCACGTTGCACATGTTGAATGATGAACACTGTAAGGAACAAGAGAAGAAGACCAAACGTATCGAGGAATTGACAGAACTGTGCGCGAAACTTGACATCGCACATGACAACCTTATGGAGACAACCGAGAAATGTAAAGTGGCACACGAAGATGAGATGTCTACCTTGAGTGAAAAACTTGACCGTTCACAGCGCACGCTGGGTGTAAAGGAAGACACCATTGCGAGGATGTGTAATAAAAAGAGGTCGACAGATAAGGCGCTTGTTGGTATACAAAACAGTGTAGCAGGTGTTAAGGATGACATTAAAGAGGTTAAGACTCAGCTAACTAGTGACGTGACAGATATGAAATCCAGGTTCTGTGAAATCCGCACCATTGTACAGGCACTGGTAAAGATAATACACGACCAAAACATTCCTAACGCACAACTTGAGTGTGTAATCACCGAACTTAAGGGGGTAATACAACAGCTCCGTGAGCACATTGACCAGCAAGAGTCTGACATATCATGGTATGCTAAAAGCAACAGGGAGTTGACTGAGTCAAAGACACTCTCAGAGAATATATTGCGCTCACTAAAGCAGGAGTTAGGTGTTGATTTGAACAACGTTAGACTTTGCGGTTTAAGGGACCGTAAACAATTATTGTTGAAAAGGATAGAGACTATGTTTAAACCGTACAGTCACCTGGTCAAATATGGTGATGGTGAAGAGGAGGACGATGAGGAGAAACCGATGGAAACATCAGAGGCGAATCTGTTCAAAGACTTTGAGAATGAAATACAATGTCTCATAGAAAGACTGCGCAAACCAACATACATGGACGTGACTACCACTACCCCCCAAAACCGTAAACGATGCCGCAGTGTCAAACGGGCATTTCGAAAAAACCGAAAGGTTGAGCAGAGTACTACTCTAGGAGTCGACAATGTCGCACATGTGAAATCCGATGACTCTTTTGCGGAGAACACCAAATACCCTACTATAGTGAAAAATGAGACTTTGACTTCTTTGACATCACTGGATGTCAACAGTCACTACAATCAGGTTGCTGAGTTTAACATCGAGACGGGTAAAAGTAAGCCAGTACAGATTGCGTCCTACATAACACAAGGCCTGGATGTGCGCGATGTCATGATTGTCAAATTAGGACATGAAAAACCAATCTCTATTTTATTGCAGGTATTATCTGTCACAGAGGAAGTCAACAAGAGCACCGTTGATATAATTCAAGCTAAATGTCATTGCAAAGTGATGGAAAGTATCTCCAATGTACTCAAATGTGACCTTCGTATATGTTGGACGCCGGACATGGGACAAGAGTTCTACGAGAATGGATATGATAGCCGTCGGTATACTATCATAGTAGTAGCTGTTGATGGAACGCCGACATGTTATTACCTGCTAGCTGTTAAATCAAACACTTCCTACACCTGCAACCTTGCAGGTGTACAGAATACCAATAATGGCAATAATAGTGAGACCAAACCACTGATGCAGTTTGTGCATACCACTGATGACACTTGCAAAGGTCCTGTTGTTGTTGCACAACACCGTGGTGAACTTATAGAGGTGCAGAGTATTGACACTGGTGATATTGTGTTACGTCCTAAGGATGAAAATGAATGAATGTAACATGTGTACGGAAGGTTGGTGTCAACACTTTAATAAACAATGATAATGACAATAACAGCTCTTCTTTGATTTGTTTTTATTTCCAGCACATCTCGTAATCTTGCAAAACATCTACAGGGTGATACAAAGTTGAGTTTCAATGACATACAATGATTCCAATCCTACAACATGAAAATGTATGGCTTATCATCACTATCACACCCCTCCTAACTACGAGGTTAGCAATTCTCCGCACCATTGAATCCGCGATTGGGATGCTCATTTAAGTCTGGACTGTAACCCTTTTCCGAACTGTTCGTTGAGATTCTTCAATTTATGAAGCTTGCTTCACCTGCGAGGCTTCTTCAGCCTCAGAGTTTTCTGTGACCTGCGAGGCTTCTTCAGCCTCAGAGTTTTCTGTGACCTGCGAGGCTTCCGCTACCTGCAATGGTTCTTCCTCCAGCGAGGCTTCTTCAGCCTCAGAGTTTTCTGTGACCTGCGAGGCTTCTTCCACCTGCGAGGCTTCCGCTACCTGCGATGCTTCTTCCACCTGCAAGGCTTCTACGATCTTAGTGGCTCCTGCGAGTGCCTCTAGGACCTGCGGGGTGTCTGACAGCTGCGATGTGCTCACGACCTTGGTGATTTCTGCGAGTGCCTCTAGGATCTGCGGGTAGGCTGCTGTTTCTATTAACTTGAAGGCTTCTTTGGTTGCCTCTAGGGAGGTGTCTACGCCATTGGCGGCTTCAGCCAGAAACTCCTGGAGATCAGCCTTTTCTGGGACCTGTGGGGCTTGTGCGAGTGTCTCTAGGAGCGTGCCGATCTCTACGACCTCGGCGGCTTCAGCCAGTACCTCTAGGCGCTTGGAGGATTCTGGGACCCGCGGGGCTTCTGTGGTGGACTCTAAGTCTTCTTCGGCTTCAGAGTCTTCCTCAGCCTCAGAGTCTTCTTCGGCTTCAGAGTCTTCTTCAGCCTCAGAGTCTTCTTCCACCTGAGTGCTGTACAATGGGAATGACATGTGTTTCAATCAAGGTCAAGGGTAACCATTACACATCACAAACACATACTGTGACTTCGAGTCTTACCCGTCTTTTGTCTTCACGTCATCTTTGAATCTTTGGATACATCCTAGAAGCGCGGCCATGTGTCCACTATCGTTTAGACAAAGCTGGCATGCCAACCGTCTATTGCTAGCCTTTGTGAGACCCAGGAACGTCTCAGTGTCAATGTTTTTAGCTGTAAAGTTTTGGATCAAGAAACCATAACCCCACTCTGTCAACTTAGTCTTGACAAATGTGTCCATTATGACAACCAACAAACCCAAGAGTATAATTTAGCTCTCTGAATGAACGTAGTACATCAGTCCACATTTATATGCTATGTTACCACATCCTGGTCGGATACGTGATTTTGGTCTGGATGAGTTGGGGCACTTTGCAACACAGAAACGTTCCAGATGGCTGGAATGTTCACTCTCCTCTTTCCACAAGCGAGATGTCATCTTAGCTAAATGCTGTCACGATAGATTGATGACACAAAGGTTCTCACAATACATTATGGGGATAGAACAGTGTGTACACAAGCACGTGTAAAGTATTAATGACAGTAGCAGAGGTACATTGCCTGAGATGTGACAATGGCACGCGTTCTATGTTATGATGCGCTCGGGCTTTCGCATGATCCGAGAAAGGAGAATGTTGATAGTGATGATTCAGATGTCATGTTTGTTGGTGCCAGTAAAGTAAGGCAACTGCAGTTCAACCCTATTACAGCCGCTACTGCACAAGTACTGTGCAACCTGCTGAAACTGAAGTGTGAAGAACAGTCTATACCTTCAGCAAACATCGGCGACTTGGGGATTCCTTGTAAGAATGTCAACATAAGGGCTGACGGGAATTGCTTCTTCAGAGCAATCAGCAAAGCCGTATGTGGTACAGAAGAGCATCATGCCACGATTAGGCACGCTACGGTGAGGCATCTGGAAAACAACGATGCTACGTATGAGACTTTTTTGAGATGCGGGAATCTGTCAGTCCTGGAATACGTGATCCAGTCCCGAATGTGCTGTCTAGGCACTTGGGCAACAGAGGTGGAAATTCAAGCAGCTGCAGATTTGCTAGGTTTAAGCATATACACATACATCGGCCATTGGATTGAATACAGGTGTAAGGGTGTGCAGGTGTCTAACCAAGGGATATATTTGGAACACTCTGCGAACCATTATGAGACAGTTGTGTGTGTCAAGAAACCTAACACGCAGTGTTGTTACGGCTACTGCAAGCTATACGACAGTGGGAACAGTTGTACAGCACAAACACCCTCTACGGCACCTGATCTCAACAGCAGTTTGCCAAACATGACTGACTGCAATGATTGCGAGAACGCACGACAAGACGATCGCTTCGGTCACTATTCCGGTTCGTCCGACATCGCCGATTGGCGAAGAACCACTGAATGCGATGACTCTGATGACGCACGGCAAGACGATCGCTTCAGTCACTATTCAAATTCGTCCGACATCGCCGATTGGCAAAGAACCACTGAATGCGATGACTCTGATGACGCACGGCAAGACGATCGCTTCGGTCACTATTCAAATTCATCTGACATCGCCGATTGGCAAAGAACCACTGAATGCGATGACTCTGATGACGCACGGCAAGACGATCGCTTGGGTCACTATTCACATTCGTCCGACATCGCCGATTGGCAAAGAACCACTGAATGCGATGACTCTGATGACGCACGGCAAGACGATCGCTGCAGTCACTATTCACATTCGTCCGACATCGCCGATTGGCAAAGAACCACTGAATGCGATGACTCTGATGACGCACGGCAAGACGATCGCTGCAGTCACTATTCAAATTCGTCCGACATCGCCGATTGGCGTAGAACCACTGACTCTGATAATTTAGACATGTCCAAAGACAGCCTTGCCTATGACAATAACACAATGATTGTCACTGACAATCACGGATGCTCACAACATGATGACGGTGGACACAACAAGGACCACCGAGGTGACTTGCAGGATACAATGGACCACGATCACCGATCAAACAACAGCCACATGCACGGCGATGACCAGATGATTGTCGCTGAGGAGGATGGTAACCCTGGGAATCCCAAGCTCGATTGGCTACCGTTGAGTGGATCATGGTTATCATTCTTACAATGGTTGGGTTCACGCTGGTGGGGCTCAGTCTCTGAAACCCAGATTGTGTCCCACATGCATAGACCTAGAGGTCGCACTGGAGACGTTATTGTTTCAGCACACTATGGTGACATCGTACATGGAGCGGTTTGTTCCATCACAGTCAAGACTGAGACTCAAGCTGTGGCGTTGTACGGTTGTCACAATGTCTATGTGCCACAGGTGGCGACATATCCTGTGGTGATCCGTGGAGGCTATTACGTATGTAGCGACTTGGTACAAGGTGACTTTCCTACTCCTATTGAAATGCTACAAAAGCTGGCTGGTGATTTGGACTACATACACGTGCTGCCTAGGCCGGCGAAGGTAGCTTGCACTCCTGAGACGCTTCCTGTGACTAATATCATGGACGAAATGTGTCACATGCTAAACGTACTCAAGGGTGCATGGTGGGGATCGATTGACGATCTGTCCGAAGGCTCATCACAGTACCACCTAGTGACACAAAGTCTAATGCCGATACAACACGGGAATAATGAGATTCCGGGTGCAGTCATACATAGTAGGACCGAGGACAGGGCAGGGTACCTGTTCGAGGTTATACTTTCCTCAGGAAAGCGATTTAAGGTAACATTTGACAGGCTCGGCTTTACACTTGGGACAAACACACGCCACTTTCCCGAGATTACAAGTCTCTTGAGTCACCTGAGCATGGACGAAAACGTTTCATATGTTCATAACAGACTCTCACTCCAGTGAGCCCTCTGTGCAGTGAGTGTTTGCCATCGCAGTCGAACCCAAACCTCGTAGCCCGCAAGATTCAACCACTACGGCTCACGATTTGGTCATACACGCTTATCACCCTCTCCCGCATAGTAATGTGTCATCCCTTCTACTCAACACCTCTGATGATCGGTCAATGCAGACCCTTTCACTGGACCCTTTCGTAGACTACAAGAGCTCTGAATGAGCAGCACGGTGGTGAAGGAGAGCGTGGAGACGGGAGGTTCATCACACAAGGATATGGAGGATATACAGCTCCTGTGATTATGTTATGAAATGTTATGTAATGTTATGTTATGTTACGTCAGCCCTGAATGTATACAGGATCCACTGTATGAGGGTTATTGTGGTTGTCAATGTCTTTGTTGTCTCGATGACTATGCAGATGTATGTTGTAAAATAAAATACAGTCAATGTACCATTAAGTTGTGACATCGTCTTTATTATCATTGTTATTCATACAACATGACACACGTTCCCTCATCCCTCGTCGTTTACCCATAGTAAAAAGTACACCAGTCCTTTAGGCACATCGGTTTTCCCAATATAAAATCCAATCGGGTCCTCCTGATCAACACGTCGGTGCTCAACTGTGTGATGTTGGCAATACTGTTGATTTGCTCTTCTTCCTCCGCATACTGCATGCCATGGATGAGGTTACTGTAAATGGCCAGGAGACTCGAACCGTATATTAGGGTTAGGGATATACATCCGGTGATTTCGCTTATGTTTTCCGAGGGGCTCTCCACTACGACTTTGATGTGGTGCGTGTTGTCCTCCACGATTGCGAAGTTGTCGGCGTACTCGCTCATGGTCTGGAACAGGGATGTGACGTATCTCATCACTGCGTACGGTATTACAACATTGCCCCTGTGCGTAGGAGGGAAAGATGAACGGTCGACGTCTTGAAATGTTCGGCTGTTTGTCATCTCCAGGGTGACTCGTTGTAAGATGCTAAGATGGTCGAGAGAAGCTGATCGCAAGAGAGCTAGGAGGTTTCTGAGGGCCTCGTAATCCTTGTCAGTAGCACAGGGTTGTTGGGAAGGTATGCACACATAGCCGTCTTCTGCACACTGCGGAAAAGAGAACAATGACGGGCGACCGCCGGGTCCTTTTGTAACGCAAGCAATGCCAATCTCCGAACACAGCTCACATGTGAATTCAAACTCCCCTCGGGTAGATCCAAGTAGAACATCGAAAGCCCCTCTTGCTCTGTCTGAGGTCCAGAGGCTGTTTGACATCATGAAAGCCAGGACGTTGACGAGACCCTGCTTGTTCTCTTCATCGTACACAGACAGGGTACGACTGAAAGGCAGGGTGTCGGTGCCCGCTATCTTCACGCAGGATCCGCTGTTGATGTCAATCTGCCACTTGGAAGAAAGTTTACACGGATCGTTCGTCAAGACTCTTTTCTTGTTGTCGTTGAGTACAGCGAACCTGACCGGTACCTTCTCAGTGGTACCCTGCTTGTACGCGGTAATGCACATGTTGTCAATGACGAACAGAGGGCTACAGTCACCCATGGGTATGAGACTACTCAAGTCTATTTTGAACATCGCAGGCTGATGAGCCTGAATGACCTTGGTCATGGTGTGGGAGAACACGTACTCCTTCTGACTGAAAGCCATCGTCACTTTGCTCTACTGGATGCGTATCTACGGAATCGTATATACACTGACATTTCGTGTCAATCCCAAGTTGCCAATGGTATCGGGTCGTACGGTGCAAGGACGACGACGCCTGGGCAAATATCAAGATAACAAGCGTCTTTCGTTGACACACTGTCCTATCTTTCTTTTCATGTCTTGACCGTAGACGTACTGAATAAGCCTGTGACCCGGGACGTTGTTGGCGAACAGGTCCCTGTAAAAGTTTTTACAGCCTGTACAATGATACGTAACTTCCCTGCATTCAGCAAGAGAGCGTGTCCTCTTCCCGAGCTTGACTCGGTTGGGTTTGAGCCACTTCTTCTGTCCGAAGACTTCGATCCAGGCCCGCACGAGGTTCGTGTCGGCGCAAGAGTAGGGCATGATGCAAAGAATGGACTCAGGGTACATTGTGTTCGATGACGGGAACGCGTCCGGAGTGTTTAGCTGCAACACGAGTAAGGTCTGGTACAGAAGACCCGCCAGGTCAACTTGGGTCCTTTCACACAGCTCGCTTCTCGATATGGACAGCGTACCGCTAGAGGAAGCGATCCCCGCGTCTGCCAACATGACAGTCGGCACCGTGAGCGAGATGGAGGCGTGTGAGCGGGGGAGAACGGAAGGGTTGTGGTTGTCGTCTATAAGGGACACTATGCCCTCAGACATGGCTTCGGTGAGTCGTTTTCCAAGTGATTCACTCAGGTTCCTGTAGACATCGTGGGGCCGTAGAGACATGTCGCCGGTGATCACCCTCTGACACACATCAAGTTTCTCTCTCGGTAGACGAGTTACAGTCTCCCTGATCGTTCGCAGGTGCTCCAATTCACGAGTCCCACAAGCAGGTATCATGTGTTCAGGGCAGTTGTTCATTACCGTGTTGAAAGCCGTGGTTGCCCTCTTCAATCTCTCTCTGACAGAGGCGATGGAGGTGAGCAGGTGCTCTTTGCAATCATCTAGGCAGTGGGTGCCTAGAGCTGAGCTGTACATGAAGCGGGGTAAGCAGTAGTCTATGACACAGTGAGCCACAAGCTTCCCCGAGCGGTTGACCAAAGTGTAGTCTGCGCGGTGAGCTAGCAACACCCTGGAGTTGGCAAAACATTTGTTGAAAGGCTGGTATGGATGAGAGATAAGCTCTGTGTGATACAATGGATGAGTCTGGGTTTCCCTGTGCTGTTTGCGCTGCTCATCATCGTCATCATCATCATCATCATCATCATCATCATCATCATCATGTTCCTTGTCAGAAAAGACTTTGCCGCTGGATCTGTATTGCTTGGCCTCGCATATGAGTGAGCCTCCAAACATGACCGTGATACACCCTGTGTTAGCCTGTAGGTTCAACGGGTATCGACAGAAAGTGGCTTCACAAGGATTACACTTGTGATACTCGTTACACTCGACAGGCTTGACAGAGAGTCCTGTGATCTGCTGTAGCCATGTCTTTACAATCTCTACATAAGTCGTTTTGACGCTGGAGTTGGCAACCTTCAAGCGATTCAATGTTTGTTGACTAAAGTGCTTGTTCTTTGAGGATTTTATGAGACTACTCCAAGGAAAGAACCCTACTCCCATCTTGGACGCAATGAGTTCGGACGCTTTGCACGTGAGCAAGTCTCTGAGAATAGCTTGCCCGTGTGAGAACATGTGGTTCATGCAATATTTCCAGTCCTTGTATAGTGTCCTCACTACAACTGAGTCGGGTCCGTGTCCCAGCACAGGGATGAGTTTCGTAGAGACCGCAGAGAAGCCAGAATCTAGCTGCAATGCTACAACGTCTTCTACTCTGTATGCGGTGAGAAAAGCGCTACCTCGAGCTACCTCAAGCCACCTCCCTAGATCGTCTACATGCGGTTGCTGTTCCAGGTATAAGATTACATCTCCGCACTGGAGCTGGTGCCAGGGCGATGTGGAGAAACAGGAGACATTGCCGGTGTCTAGCTTGATACAGTCTCCCCTCATTACGCACGCTATGAAGGTTTCTGTGACGGCGGAATCGCATGGCGATCGCATACTTTTGAAAGCCGACAAGCCCCTCACCTTTACAGAGACTGACGAGAGATCGCCCTTTGCGTTCAGGTTGTGAGTGAGTGCTACGTAGGTCTTCTTAGCTACGTGACAGTATATGGAGCAACTGTTTTCGTATTCCAGCTTGACTCTCCTATCTTTGACGAAGGGCCCGGTTACGTCGTTCAAATCTTCAGATCCAGGGACTCTGGCCACGTACACAGGGTACCCTTCCTCGGTGAATGTTCCCTTTGGATCTCTGACTATTTTTTGGTGCGTATTACCTCTGCCTATCACGTACATCCTCTCGAGAGTGTCCTCCACTAAGGCCGTGTGCACATAGTCCAGAAAGGCAGGCACCTGCGCGCCAGCCCGCTTAAACTTGTCACACAAAGCTGTCCGGGCGTTACAGGCAAAACGCTCCAGTTGATCGGTGGTAGCCTCTCGACTGGAGGATGCGGTGTCTGTCTCTCTGCAATCAACTACATCGGACACTTCGCTCTCAGGAAGGTCCCCGGGTCCGTATCCAAATGAGACGAAGACACTGTCAGTGTCTCCGTAGACGACAGGGCAGCGGTGCTGGTAGAAGGAAGACACGCACTTGTTTACCACGGAAATCTGTCGCCTTCCATGAGCAGATATGAGAGGCCCGCAGGGCTGAGGAGCTGTTCCGTAGAAAGAGTTGGCCAGAACTTTACACTCTCCTTCCTGCATCTTGCAGTACACCCGATCGACCTCGCCGATGTCAGGGTTGTTGAGTTCCCTCCTCACCTCGGCTCGCTGGTTGAGAAAGTACTCGGCCGAGGACGATAATACGGCCGGCGCGCGGACAAAGCCGCGTTGCTCCTGGTCGTACTTGAGAATGAGCGATGCGTATTCAAACCCCTCAGCTTCCCAGTGGTAACACACCCAGCCCGATAGATCATGGGGGAATGTCGCAGGAGGCCACGGGATGGTAGTCTCGGGCGAGATGTTGAGAGCGCACATGATGGACGGGTACATACTTGCAAAGTCAAACGAAAGCTCCAAGCCCATGCCGGGTCCGGAGTAGTGTAGACCCGTGAGAGGGTCGCAGACTGACCCCCCCTTCCACTGATCACCACTGTCTCCATAGTCAAGGTCGAGTGCATGATTCCATCGCATGCGACCGTTGAGTGTCATACCCACGGGTCCTGCTTTGACTCTGAGAGTATCGAGTGTGAACTTTAGCTGAGGGATCTGAACCGAGTGAATACTCTGCACAAAGCCTCCAAAGTTATCCCCTCTTCCGTGTACCACAACGTCTATGTTGAGAGTAGTCCTACACCGATGAAACAGAGCTGAGACGGGGTTGAGGACTTTAGCCAGCCTTGCGCACAGCTGAGAGTCGACCAAGTTGTAGACAAGCACTGCAAAGAGACTCTTCCCCCCTGTGCTGATCATCTCATCCATCTTAGCGTAACTGACGTCGGCCAACTTACAAAGCTTTCTGGTGTCCTTTGGGGGCTTTCTGTGTAGCTTCCTGACTTTAGCAATGACAAAGGGGGCGACGTCGTTCAACTTCATGCTGGTGCAGGCAAACTTGATCTCTCTAGTCCCCGCCATCCTGTACAAATCTATGATGTTCATGCCGCAGCTGTTCATCTTGAAGTGGCCCAGCTTAGCCTTCTCTTTGTTGAACCTGCCGATGTGCGTAGATATCAGTTGAAGTTTGCACTCGGTCAGTGTTCCCTTCAGCAACACCGAGCCTAGGCTCTTGAGCATCTCCTTGTACATATTCAGGTAGCGTACGTTTTCAAACTGGAAGAAGGGCACCATGTCCTTGGACAAGGCCCTGGTTATGAAGAGCCCGTTCCAGGCTTGCAATAACGAGACACATCGTTTTCGGGCAGCACAATCGAGGCCTTTGGCGTAGTTGGATTCAGCGTAGAAATGCACACGCTGCTGGATTACCCTTACGTCAAACTCTGCATTGTACACGTACAGGAGCTCTATACCGTATTCGTACAACAACGCGATCATTCTCTCCACGAGTGTGAATTCACTGGAGCACGGGTAGAATAGAATCCTCGAGGCATCGTCTACACCAACGCTCCTGACCAGTTCGTGGTCGACCTCTGGGTGATGGCCGCGTGTACTGTTATAGAGAACGATCAGCTTTTTCCTGTGGTGGTCGGCCGAGGTTTTGGGTATGTGGGAGTTGAGGATCACGAGAGATACGCAAGTTATCTCGTGCTGCTGACCTGGCATGTCAGGTGCCAGAGCAGGGATGGAGACGTGCTTACTGTGTTTGGGCAGTTGTTTTTTGCCAGCAGTCAGTGCGTGAACCAGCTTATTCCTATACGCGGTCATGTCCGCGACCATGCCCTCGGTGCAGTAGGGGAACTTGTAGGCAAAAGACTTGCATTGTAGAGACGTATCCCGGTACGACTGGTCAAACACAGTCTCGATGTCAAGACATGCTGCCTTGTAGAAATGTGGCATGTGTCTCATGTCAAAGAGCTTAGCCTCAACCTCTGACTTGTCATGATCATATATGAGTTGGGAGACTGAGATGACCTGGTTCAGTTTGTTTGCGGGCATGAAGTACACTCTACCAAACATTACATCTGAGCACAGAGCAGGTGTGTTCCCATCTCGAGAAATGTAATAGCCCCTGTCCGGGCAAAAATCTCCAAAGGTCAGTGCACCCCGTACGGTTTCTATGTACTTTGTGGCCAACGATATGGATTTCAGCGGGAACACCTGAGCGTTTACCTTTCGCTTAATGTCGTCGTGTAGTACGTGACTGTACACTGGCTCGGCAACAAAATGTCTAGACCAAGTTTCCCGTACCTGCTCCCAGGTTTCTTCTTCACCATCCTGATCGCGAATCAGGTCTAGATCATACCCCACAACCGGAGCTATATCGGTAACTTTGAAGTGTACCGAAGTGTAAATGTTGATATCTCGAGCCTGTACCACCAACCCTCTGCACAAGAGGGCCTCTTCCTGCCTATGAAAGATGATAGATTTAATCATCACCCCGACTAGTTGGGGTTCAAGCTCAGGGTTGACAGCTCTGCGCTCGGGGTAGATGTTAGGGAAAAAGTCCACAAAAGGCACTGCTTTGTTCATGATTAAGTCTAAACATCTGAGGTTTGTAGCGTACTTTTATTAAAAAAAAAAATGTCTCCCTCTCCCGCCCCCTCCTCCTCCTCCTTTTTTTGTGGGTCATACAAATACTGATGCGTACTGATGTGTGCATACATACAATCAGGGTAACGTATCACAACCAAACAACCAAGGAGTGAGATTCCAACCAAGCTTGCAAGGGACACACCCAGAAGAGCTCAACTAACTGTTAAACTGAAACTTACGTAGAGTTGAATGTTTCAAGAGCGGACATGGCTGACTTGAACCATGGATAACAACCAAGGCTGTGTGAACAAGTGTGTGAAGCGGTTGTGGTGTCGGTGGTGAAATATCAAACCCTACCACACTCTGCCAATGAAATCGTGATTTAATGTACAATGTCTGAGGGTTAGGAATATGAATCACACAGTGTTCAATTTGTGTTTGTGAGACCAGACGTACACAAGCAGATATAGACATGGCAGCTAGGAAGACTGTTGCTGTGTCCACGGCGTGTGTGTTGCCTCACAGAGAGGCAAATACAGCTGTGGTTACGAGGGTCAAGGTGCCTTCCAACAGGAGAGCATTGTTCTTTGCTGTTCAAACTGACATATTGCACGATAAGGCATGTGATGAGCTATCATTCGGCGCGCTGTCAATAAATGACAGAGCAACCTTTCAATTGCTCCTTTACCTGACTTACTGCTGTAAAGGGGAGCTTCTTCAAGTGACTCTGGAAAACCCAGACTTTTGCAGCATGTCACCTCCTATCAGAGAGGATTTCGCTCACGGGCGCTTGTTTTGTTTCGTCCTAGACATGAACAATGAGGACTCGTGTGAAACAAATACTCAATCGCAATCTACAGCGGGTACAGCATCTGACGACACTGACGAACTGTCCGGTACCCAATTGCTCAGTCTCATGAACATAAGTGTCAACATGGACGTGTTCAGAGGAGATGAAGCTGATGATGACCAGGATGAGGACGACAACGACGACGCCTCGTGTCGAAAGTATTCTGCGGACAGAAACGAAACTCTGGAAGAGGCGTTCAATGCGTTCATGCGACTACAATTGGTAAGGAAAAAGGCATCTTCTCTCAACAACGCTATGATCGCCATGAGAGACAGCAAGGGGGAGCTGAGCTCAATGTTCAACTGGGTCGACATCCGCAGCGATACGCTTAATTCTGACAAGGTGGATCGGAAGAAGGTCAAGGAACTACAGGGCTCCATGTACACACCAGCTTGTCAAACGGGTAGACAGATGGTAATCCTCCCCCCCTCGATAATGAACCTAAACGTCAAGGTTCTGGATGACTCTATAGGAAGGATTACGGACAGTGCAAGTAAAGGAGAGGGCAAAGCGTTGTTCCTCTCGCTCCTCTCTAAACTCACAGGCACACAATGGCTAAAGCACACGGTCGTGCAAACTGCATATGATGCGAACGTGCAAGAGGATGTAAGATTCATAGAGAGAGTGAAAGCTTTCACACGTAACCTCAGCTGTTCGCTGGAAAGCTGCCAGGTGAAGACGAGAGGACTGTTGGTGTTCAGATACTCTCTGGAGAAACTCATTGAGAGGGAGACTCCCGATCTGTTTGTCAGCTCGCTGATACACAGGCACATGCCTATCGCAAAACCACGCATCGACAAGGTCTTGCGTGACATAAGGAGCAAACGCAGAACACAAGCACTGGCGTCTCTGCTGAATAATGGACATTGTTATTGCAAGCGAGTGCGCAACGGTGACACCCGCGGAGCGTGCAACGGCGAGTGTCAGACTGCCTACGCTTGTTTTTACAACACATCCGAGCATCACCCTTTCACCGTGAGCAAAGATGACCACAGTTACTACTTTGCGAATCTGTACCCTCATCTGGGTAAACTGGAACGCTTGAGTGCAGAAATGAAAGTCAAGTACAGAGGACGCAGGCAGTTTGAGAGCATAGCAGATATGGTCTTCAACATCCTGGTCAGACACAGGTTCAGCGAGACCGATTCGTTATATGAAGGTTTGAGTGACTTGATAGACAACGACATGAGCAACTCGAGCTTATCTCTCGGCGAGAGCCTTGCCGAGATCCACGAGTTGTTGTACCTGGCGCCGTGTAGTCACGAAGACCACTCGGAAGAGCCCAGCGCTCTGGATCCGGTGAAAGTGTACGACCACGCATTGGTGCGCTACTTGTTCTGCGACAGCTTGCAAGTGGGCAGGCTGTTTCAGGCGTCGACGACGTTCAATTACATTATCGCCAACACCGCACCGAGGTACACGATCGAACGGATCATGCTTTTCAACATTACTGGTCCCGGGGAAGGTAAGACCTACGCAAACAATGTGCTGAACTATCAGTTCAGGAGGATAAGAGGTTGCATAGAGACACTGACATCTTTCACCCCGCAAGCTTTCAAGTACAAACAGAAGAGGAACGCCTGTGTGGTCATGATAGACGATGCGCACATAACCCACGAGAAGAACATAAAAGCTGTAGACAGAGAGTCCAATGTGATCCCCAACACGTTCAAGAACCTCCTGGATACAAGCGTACTGGAGAGCGACGTGGTGACCAGAGACGCGAGCAGCGGCAAGGTCGACACCGTCAAGTATCAGGCCGTGCACAACTGCGGCTTCGTATGGAACACCAACACAATGGGGTTCGTGAGCAACGCCTGGGCCGATCGTTGTCTGATCATGGAGTCTGAGTTCCCCAAGTGCATGACACGCACGCGTAGCACTAAGCAGATACAAGACACGGTGGAGAAACGCAAGATGGAGCGCATAGCTGCAGTGTGCCTTTACAGACAGAACCTAATCCAGTCAGCTACAATGATCGGCGAGTCTGAGATCATGCAGTTCAGCTCGAGGTTCGACGTCGCGAGAGATGCCTGCGTGGCCGCCCTATACGCAAGTCACATCGTGTGTACCGGAGTAATCAGTCGTAGGGTTTCATTCTGCATCAACCAGCTCGTCTTTGCCGAGGCCATGAAACTAGCGTGTCACTTTGTGTTTGACATATGGATCCCTCCGTGGACCGAAATTCCAGACGAGAAGGATTACCCCGAGTTGAGGGCTTACATGAAACGACTGAACGAGTGCAGACTCGAAGCTTTAAACGAGCTGTCCTTCGGACAGGTCTGCCTGGAGACCAACTCTGTCTACAAGCTGTGCGTCGCGGCCTGTCTACCGGACATATGTCCCCGTGCGGTGGATATACAGGGCCACTTCGCCTGCAAGGTACTAGGGTATATCTTAACCCAGATCCACGAGCAGCACCTGTCGACCAGCTTGAAAAATGAACACTTGTGCATCGCAGGTATAGATGACATGTTTTTCTCAGAGAAGGACATCGAGTGCGGCAGTGATGCGGCGCATGAAATGATCATGCTGTGCTCGACGTGCAAGGTGCCGGTTCGCGAGTGGAACCCTGCGGTAATGAAAAATTACAAGCTGTGCACGTACAGATATGCAACCAACAAAACCTCGCACACGAGGAAAGGACACTCTAATCCTCAAAAGAAAGTGGGCTCTATCACGGTCCCACTCGAAGCCGTGTACGATATGCTGGCCCTATACGCTCCGGGTTCTCACTCAGAGTTTTGGACTCAGTTGGGCGCGAAGATGGTCGACGCCTATGATAAAGGAGACTTAGATGGTGGCAATGCCTTTGGTCAGTGTTCGGGAATTGACGATGAGCCTCCTAGGCTGATGTTCACCTTGGACTTCAACAAGGACCCAGTGTGCTCTGTAATACTGGAAGCAACAGCTGCAATTGAGCCCCTGAACGAACTCACATTCACCAAGTGTGCGCTGGGAGGGGAGATCTTCCAGTGCTCTGCGCCTTTGTATTACGGGGGCGTTATCAGAAGGGCGATGCGTCAGAATGCTCCTAAGGGGGCTTGCAACAAAAGGCATTTGAGAGAGTCTAGACTGGGTCCAAGAGGTACCTTCCACGGGCCCAGACTGAGCGTGTACTCAGTCGAGTACTCTGGCGTACCCGTGAAAAATGTGAGCTCGTTTTGTACTACGCGCACTGTCTATCATCAGGACAAGATAGCCTTGAATGTCAACCGCGATAATCGGGGACACCTGGTCGAACTAGAGGAAGATTGGGAGTGGAAGGATGCAGTTGATGTGTTTGACAGCATTCACGGCACTGACGTGTTCTCAGTCGATATGTTGAAACGGGACTATGCTGCTACAATGGTGGTCGTAAAGGGAGAGGTCATGACAGCTAGGACTCGAAAGTCGTCGAAACTCAGTGTCATGCTGAAAGGTCTGAGTGAATCGAATGGACAAGCAGCACTAGCCATGCGAAAGGGTCTCACGCCTTGTGACACTCAAGATGCAACTCAAAGGCGACAACCTGCAAGAAAGTCACCCAGCCGGGCGCGTAAAAGGAGTGAAGCACAGCAATCCAGAGACTCCCTAGACGCACTGAGTGTGAAGAGGAGAAAATGCACCAACGAGGATGTAGAAAATTGACATGTGAACCACGTGACGTTTCATACATACATACATACATACATATACACACTCACAAAGAATACTCAAAGATGAAACACTATTATTGAAAGAATGACAACCTGTGTCGCCTTCTTCTGTCAAACACGACAATAAAAAAAACCTAAAACACCTAACACTGTGTCATTGACTTATTGGTTTCTGAATCCTATCTATGAAAAAGTGATATCTTCAGTCAGAACCTTGCTGACTCCACAGGAGCAAATGACGCTGTGCACCTGCATGTATGACAGTATTATCTGGATAATAAAAAACCCAAACGCCTTTGAACAACACTGAGTCATTAGGTACCCCATATCAATGCTGTTTTATTATGTTTTGTTCAGGTTTTTTTTTTTTGTGTGTGCTTAGGATCCTCCGCCGATGATCAACATGTTCTTTGAAACCTGTATATATTTTGACAAAACCCTGAGGGTTTCAATCACTCGAACTATGTTTTATTGTAACAATAAACGTGATTCTGTACACCCTGGGAGTGTGTGATCTTGTGTGATATACAATGAAATATATATATATATATATATATATATATATATATATAATGAAAACCAATGGACAATAGTGACAATAGCGATGGGTTTATTTCACAGTTAAAACAACACTTTGCTTAGCACGTTCTCCCTCAGTCAGGTCCGTTGCAGTGGTAGTCCTTGACAGTCCTCGTCACTCTTTGGTTATGTTGTGGATTGTTCACAGGTGGAACTGGTCCACTGTGACCCTGCGCGTTTACATTTTGGTGTATCAATCCTTTGGGAAACAGGTGTCAAAGTCTTGCGGAGCCTCATGACAATAAACAAAGTGGGACTAGTGATGCAGTACATGTTTCCTATGGCCGTGCAGACATTAAGCACCACGTATCTAATCTCCTCATATTCGACGTCCCTATATTTGACACGTTGTCGGTAATATATGGCACTTACGATCCAGGGTATCCAGCAGCATATGAACAACGTAACTGTGAGGAAGGGCAGCACTTGAGCTCTTCTCAGATTCGCACCAAAGGAATTGCGGTTTAAGTGCTTTCTCACAGTGTACACTATCATACCGTTGCAGTAAACGAGCACAAGTATGGGTATGAAGAAACACATGGTTGTCCTGGTCCAGAAGGTGGCAAGCTGGTAACGATGAGGCATATCATTGAAACACATCACGTTGTCCTTGGATACGGGACGAACGGTGTAATAGCATATGTCCACAAGAGCAGAGAGTGTAGGCACACAGGCGCACAGTCGACACACAAGCCTCCTCCTGTCAGAACTGTGTCTCTTCGGGACCAGGCCCTTGAGTGTTGACCTGTTGTTCACCACCTTCATGTATCTTTCGATGTTGATGTAGGCCATGAGAAATATGCCGTACTGGAAACTGAACTGTGGGGACACAAAAAAACAAAAACAAAACAAATCTCTTTAGATGAGCTGAAAGGCAGGCGTGTGTTTGAGTATGTGTTTACGGTATTTTAGAGTGGTAGTACTCACTGTCATCACTCCTGTCATCAGTTTGCACACCAGGTAGCCAAACACCCAGCCCTTCACGAGAATCATCTGAGTGACCCACACAGGCAAAGTCAGCAAAGTGGCCATGTTACAGACTCCCAGATGTGAAAAGAACACGTCGAGATCACGGACACGCCTAGCTGAGTCCTTACGAGAGATCATGATTATCATGTACATGTTGACAACCAAGCCTGTGATCATAACGAGTCCATGAAGAAGAGGGATGTAAAAGGTGCGGCTGTATTCGTAGAGATAGTGATGCGAACCTGACGGGTAGTTCGTACTAGTGAAGAGCGTAGAATTGTTGAATGTAGCATTTTCAAATGTTACATGGGTGGTGGAGAGTTGTTCCATACCGATCTGCGTGGTGACACAGGCTGCTGACAACCTTTGCAGCAACAACACAGAGACTTTAAGTACGCTCTGTGTGTGTCCCCAGCTTCCCAACCGCTGTAGTTGGGTCCAATACAGGGATTAGTCCGACCATCGAGGTTTTGGTCCAACTGCTATAGTCGTTTCCAATACAGGGAAAAGGTCTGGTCATCGAACCAAACCACTGCAGTATATAATACCATCATATTGACAGGGTATCTAATCCTTCAAACACTTTGGGGTTTGTTTGTTTTTGTTTTTTTTTTTGCGTCAGCAACAGTCTCACTTTCAGAAATGGAGAATTACCAGAAAGGCTCCATTATTGGCCGAGGCGCATACGGAACTGTGTACAAAGTCACGTGTCTGAAGACTGGAAAGGCGTTTGCTCTGAAATGTCACAACTCCCCTGTGGTAGAGGATGAAGACATTGTAGAGAACGATTCAACAATTGGTGTAGAGGATGCGACCGTGAGAGAACTCTCCTGTCTCAGTGCACCGAGGGGTCACAACCCCCCTGTGGTAGAGGATGAAGACATTGTAGAGAACGATTCAACAATTGGCGTAGAGGATGCGACCGTGAGAGAACTCTCCTGTCTCAGTGCACTGAGGGGTCACCCCAATGTGATTCAGATACACGATCTTTTCATTGACGGTGAGAATATCGCCATGCTCATGCCCTACGTTCCCTACACCTTGACAGTGATTCACAATGGACATGGTCTGAAAGTCTACTACGACCTTGGTAAAGCAGTACAGGTGATTCCGTTGAGTTTTGTGGCTCACTTTTCCGTTCAGGTGGCCAATGCCCTGTCTTACATGCACGGGCGTAATATAATACACAGGGACTTGACACCTCGTAATGTGCTGCTGACAGAAGATCTGACCGTTAAGGTGGCAGACATGGGCCTCTCGAGACAATCCTCCAAACGGATGAGTCCAAATGTGGTAACGGAGCCCTACAGAGCCCCAGAACTGTTTGGTGACGCCCCAGACACCAGTCGGAAAGATTACACTTGTGCCATAGACATGTGGAGTCTGGGGGTGATGATAGCAGATGCGATGGAAGGAAAGGTTGTCTTCGCGGAGCGTGATAATGACAGTGGAACTGTGTCCACGTACGACATCATTGTAAAGACTTTGTGTCCAAGAAACCATGTTAGTGCACCAGTCACTTCCTGGGACATTGACGATGTAATGCCCAACGTGATGGAGTGTACTCTAGTGAGAAGAATCGTCCTTCAATTACTGACTTTCCGTGAGAATGAGAGACTCCTGGCCCATGAGCTGCTGCAAGACCAAGAATGGGTGCAGGCTGCTCATATGACCGAGGAAGACAAAAATATGGTCATACACCAGATTCAGCAACAACAACGACGACGACAAGCGAGCAAGCGATTCTAGTCAAACAACACCAGGACTGCATAGAAATGGTTCATTGTATTCACATTTATTTTGTACATTATTCATTGTACAATGATGCATGTATGTTTACAATACCAACAAAAATAAACATTGTATATCCTCACAATAACTGTGGTATATCTGCTTGCAGGACAGGCTGTCTGCTATTCAAACACGATTGTATGAATCAGCATCGTCATTGCAATGACTATCATGACACTGTAGGGTTTGAAAGTATTCCCAGTAGACCTCCACGATTTTTCAAGTTCGTCCATCATCCTCACGATGTCTTGTATATCTAGAGAGAGAGAGAGAGAGAGAGAGAGAGAGAGAGAGAGAGAGATGTGATTGTAATAAAAAGCTACATAGTATCATGATGAAACTGACCAAAAAACGCACAACGTACCTTCACTCACGTTGACCAGGCCTGCGCCCGTTTCGACACTATCCAGCTCCTTGAGATCCGGTACTCTAATGGGTTGTCTGGTTGTCGTTGTAGTTGTCGTTGTAGTTGTCGTTGTAGTTGCTGCGGCAGTAGGAAGTGTGGATGTAGCAACTTGAACATCTGAGCAGCTTGCGTTGACCTCTCCGTGTCTCTGATACATGTAATACTGCCAGGACGATGCATCAGCTCCAATTCCAATTCCAGATCCACGAAATGTTGTCCCGTTGTCAACCAGGAAACAGCAGGAACCCAGACTTTGTTCTTTGCTCATAGTGTCATTCCACACTTCGTTTAAACTCCACATTTGCTTATTGTGGTATTGTGCTAGCCTAGAGATTCGAATGACACCCTGGAGCGGGGCAATGACTGCAGCCTTCGTCCCTGTGTCAACCTTGGCAGTGTAGTAAAACATACCACACGTATCACTGTTTACTCTCAAATAGAAAGTCTCCTTTCCAATCCTGTACATGCCTTCGTCTGTACACGTGAGAAAGCGAATGTTGACTTGGTAGCCCAGAGAGTTCATCGTCAGCTCGTATATCTGGTAAATAGCGAACATGGGTTCTCGGTCTTTCTGGAAAAACTGATTAGGACTCTGCAAGTACCCCGGCAGCGTGACAGTGCTACCCACTGTACCAACTATGGTGACCGGTTCAAGTCTTTTCTCCGTGAGACCTTTCGTAACTACGGTGACCGGTTCAATTCTTTCTTTCGTGAGACCTTTCATCCTTGTCAGGGTACAACAATCAACTGTCGCAGCAATGCACAGTAGAGTCATTGTGATAGGAATGTACATCCTCATAGCGCTTGGGTTTACACACTGTGAACCAATTCTGAGTCTCCTCGCAGTGAGTGTTACTTCAGGAGCAGTAGCGCCCTTGTATGTGTGCTGAACCCAGTTTCGTCACCACCCAGCCATGCAAAAATGGCCGATTTGTACAACTGCATAAGCTTGGTCCAACTGCATAAGCTTGGTCCAACTGCATAGGTTTGGTCCAACTGCATAGGTTTGGTCCAACTGATAGGTCTGTTGGTTAACCGTTTTACATGGTCATGAACATGTGTTCGGAGGATAGTTCTAGATGAGTCACTCACTTTTCACGGGATTTTAAGATTTTAACATGTGTATGTAAGTCGAACCAAACAGGGTTTCACATGTCACTCAACCACTGCTGTGTCAATCACAAGATGTTAGTATTCTAAGCAACACATTACACTAATCCCTAAATGCTTTACATTATACACAGTATTCAAATATATATGTTAACAATGTCTTTAGTTTGGTCAGCACAAACTCACTTTTGAGTGAATGATATTCGTGGACTACGTCAAAAATGCCACACGACCCTATAGTGTACTCGCAGTAGGGATTTCTCGGAAAGTCCTCATTAGTCCCTCTTAGATTGAGACGGTAGACATAATGAGCCATCTCGATGTACGTGATATGATCATCCTTGTACAGGAGATACCTGTCTAATCCATTACCTCCCTTCTGAAGAGTTCCCAGGAGATAAACCTGTTTCGAGTCTTTTAATGTCACTGGTATGTAACCATCCAGAGAAGTGTGAGCGACCCGTAGATGTTCAGGGAGCGATGATGTGATCCACTTGTCCGTAAAAGTAGGATTGCAAAAAGATTCTCCGTTCACCATGTACACATTACGGAAACAGTTGAGAAAATGGACTATCACCTCAGGCCTAGCCCCCGTGATCTCGATCAATTGTCTGGGTATGATACTGGAAGACACAAAGAGTACGCTGCGTTGGTTGCACGGGGATGACAGTAGAAGAGGCTTCAGTTTGTCAGTTATGTGCTGTGTGTAGCCATTGACGAGTTGCTCTTGTTCCAAAGGAGTTGTGTACTGTCCTCCGGGTGAGAGGTCTGTGTCTATGTCTGTGTCTGTGTCCGTGTCTGTGTCTTCGTCTAGGTCTAATACTGCACTGTAGCTAAAGTGTTCATTCACCACAGTTGCATTTATAAAAAGGTTATACGCACAAATCTCCTGTTTGCCCCCTCTAATGACAACATAATCCACATACACGTTGTTGTGATAAACCCCTCTTGAATTTGCCATTAGGGTGCTTGAGTCATATTGAGTTGCAGCCTCAGTTGTATCCATGTCCTATCGCTTTTATGATGCCTGAATCTGAATAAATTGGAACCCCCATTGGATGTATCAATGTGTATGTGACAAATCAATGCTACAGTGAACCATCAAGTCGCAAAACTTCTAGAGGGTTACATCTCTGTCAGGGTGGCTTTAGCGTACCTCAACTACAAACAAGAGTCACTACACACACACACACACACACACACACACACACACACACACACACACACACACAGAGAGAGTCAGGTTAACACATTCTTTTATTCATCTTCATACACAGTCACAGGTTTTCTTGTAGCATCGCTGCAAAGGTGTGGTAAACTACATAATAAACAACAGTCTTCATGGGATTCCAGATCGTAGACATGTCCTGAGGGTCCCCTTCTGTCAAGACACACTTGAGAGCCTCAGAACAGTTGTCGTTCACTTCAATGTTGGTGTGATACGTTAAACTGTGATCCAAGGTCAAAGTCATTGCCAAATCAAAGTCTCCGTTGTCCATTTCTCTTGGGCCCAAGAACTCCGATATGAACGGGTTCGGAGGCTCTTTCACAATAGCTTTCGCCTTCTCCAGATAATGTACAGATGGTGCCTGTACTTTGTGAATAAGACATTGGAAGCTGTGTTCTCTCCCTGGGCATTTGTGTATCTCAAACAGGGTTTGATCAACTCTCGGAAAGCCTTCGCAGGTCACGGTAATCTTGTATCTGCGGATGTCTGTAAGTCTCACGGTGCACGCAAGTTGAAACCCAGGACATGTCCAGCCCATTCCAGTCAGGTTGACTAGAAGCTCACGTGTGTCCTTTTCAAGTCTTGTAGCTTCAGCAGCACACAGTCCTGTGAAGTCATCCTGCTGTTTTTTAACCAAGATGTTAGACATGGTGGACGTGTCGGGTTAGGTCGTCTCATAGGAGTGTCAACATGTGCGATTTGGAACTATTTTTATTATTGTTAATATGTCGTGATATATAAAAGGTTTCAATGTAAGCAACCAGACGACAATCAGGCTGTCATAGGCCTTCTCAAAATCTTCATCTATCTGTTCCAACAAGTCACCAGGATTGGTATCTAGAATCAGATACACTCTTCCAAGAGTCGGAGGGGTCAGCGTCGACACCGGTATCCTGGGCGCAAAGCGCTTTAATTGTCTCTGCACACAGCCGACGATGGCTCTTATGCTCACATGTGACACAATAACTGACCTCGCTATCCACCTGCGTACAATCTTGCATGGTAGATGTAAGGCAAATGATGGATATAGACAGTCAAGGGTGTCTATATAGCCAGGGAGGCAAAGATGGAGGGATGTTTGTGAAGGTTGACAATATGAGCTATGGTTGGAAGAATTGCTCCATGGTCACGTTCTTGACAAATACGAGTCCTGTTGGTGACACAACAGAAATATAAATCACATCATCACAAAAAAAAACGAGTCCAACAACACGTTCATATATACAATCTCCAACAAAGTTCCACTTTGTGTTTATTTTCACAATGTTATCATATACACTTACAAACACAAAGGTGTACATTTGACAAGTGTGAATAAAAGCGTGCAGACATGAAGAGATATCAAAAACATGGTTTGTCAATATTACATAATCTCTGTGTGTACATTTCATAGGGAGGGGTGTTAGAACAACACCCACGGTTAGATACATTTCCAGTGTTTCACATATCAATATAGAAAACCGTTATCCCTTTTGTTGAGGACACATTTACTGTATATATTGGTTGTACAAAACCTACAACTACTCCTACAGCCACTTGACCATGACCACAGGTCATATCTAAATGAAACTATAAACCGCTGTGTTGGTACATATCTGTGCAGATCCATAACTGTCCTCGTCGTAGTCCCTAAACTCACCAACGATGTCAATACAATGCTGGTCTACACTGTCACCGTCAAACTCTTCACCATGAGGGCAAGTGAATATAGTCTTGGCAAGCTTGCGATTGAATGTGTAGTCTGTATCATGGATGACCAGACGTTTTACGTATTTAGGGGTGACACTTACCATCCCACTCTTCGAAGCTAGCACAGTTATCACGTCAACCACACTAGAACCGTCGGAGGGTTTACAATCTAAGACTATAGCCAGGGACCGGTCTGTTGGTGTCGCGTACTGAACTTTAAACCACCGAGACAGATAAACCACCATCTCTCTAAACTCCAAGCCTGTGGTAATGTTTTTCAAATCTTTATGGACAAGTGGAAATACCTCAGTCTGCCCTGCTGATGACACAGCCGAACACCACATAGCCAAGATGATCTGTCTTTTCAACACAAAACAGCTCCAGTGAAATCGGTATGAACCAAGGGATACGTTGAACAATTTAGGCAAGTAGTCATCAGGACCAATCATCTTTTCCGTGTTGGGCAGCGGACAGGTTCCCACCAGAATGTGATCCCAGAAACCCGGAACGTGAGGGATGCAGACATATCTGTAGGCCGTCTCTTCTGGCATTCGTGCGTTTGCCCAATACGTGAAGGACATCTCATCTCTCGCGGTGATGAGGTGGCTGAACACTGCATGGAGAAGCAACAACAGTTTCAATTGCCAAGTTGATAGATGAATAATGTATAGCTTGGAAAATAGAATAAAAATTACACGTACCGCTTTGCAGACTCTCAAGAGAAGGCCCAACGTTGGTGTCCAAGATACTCCGAGCGAATCTGCTGACATTGTCATCTGTCCTGAAACGGTCGGTTGGATCACGTTCGAGCTCCCACACTCCTATGTTCGCCATATCAGGATAATTAGCAAACCTGCTGACTGTGGTGTTGATGGTGCCGCGTTGAGACACTACACTGTGTACCTTGCATCCTCTGTGCGCGTGGTAACATATTGTGCAGATTACACAACCACATACACATTGGATGGGTTTGTTGAACTGAATCAAGAATTCTTGACAGATAACCGCTCTGTTGAAGGTTGTCTTACAGGTGGCACACAAGAGCGACTGCTTTATCAGAGCCAGCAGAGTATCGCTGAACGTGATGTTTTCACCATGGCTCTCCAAGCTGTGCCGTGGAGTGAGAGTGTGGGGGGCTTCTGGGTGTGTTACAGCTACTACAGCTTCGGTTGGGAATTGGAATATTGAATGCTGTAGTACAGGTGTAACTGGCTGGAAGATGTCGCAACTTACACCCTGACACTGCTGAGGCTGTGGTGGTGGTGGTGGTGGTGGTGGTGGTAGTTGTGGTTGCAGGAATACCAGTTGCTGAGATTGTAGAGGGTCACGGTGATGTATTGGTAGCTGCTGCTGCTGGGGTGTCAGAGGTAATTGGTGCTGTGTTTCAGCAGGCACTTGCTGGTGGGACGTTAGATGTCGAGGTGTTGAAGGTACTTGTGGGTGATGGTCTTCTACTCGAAAAGTTCGGGTCGAGGAGTCTTGTGACACGTCTTGTGACGCGTACTCACAGGTCTGCTCTGCAGGAAACAGGTTAACGTAGCCAGACGCAGACACGTCTCCATAATCGTATATCGATTTAGGCTGGCATATAGGGACTGTCGTGGGAATAGTGAACACGCTTGCAGCATGCGTGTCTGAACTGGACTGGAAATTCCATAGTCTCTCATTGCACTCACTTACATCGATGAAACTCTCCTGGTGAGTGTCTCTGTTACTGTAAGATAAAAAAGGAAGGAACATTGTCAGTAAAGCACCACAAGGTATAGCTTCTACCAGTATAATTAGAAACACAATGATGATGATGATGATGATGATGATGATATACACATACCACTCTGGCAAAGATGCAAGACTTGTGGATGCAATCACAGGTTCAGCATATCCAGGTGTATCGGTACACATTTCACACACCGGTGCAGCTTGGGACTCTGGCTCAGGTGTACGTTGGGACATGGTATTACACTCCTCAGTTTCAGCAGGGGCACCCTCCTTCTCGTCACACTGGGACTCAAGTAGTTTAACACAGGCAGCGCTGGTCTCAGCATAGTCAGCCTCCACCTCACTATACTGGGACACGAGCTCAGTTGATGCAACAATGGTCACAGACGCAATGTCTGTTGTTGAGACATCCCTTGACTCTTGTTTAGCACAGGCAGCGCTGGTCTCGGCAGAGGCCTCATCTGTGTTACACCGGGTGAACTTCCTTTCAGCTGGCACTGTACACACTTCATGGTCGGCGGAGGTTCTGTTGTCTCCAGCTGCACTCTTTGAGCTACTGCGTCTGATTATGAATGAATGAATGAATGAATGAATGAATGAATTAATGTTATTTCGAACATGTATATAAAGAAATAAATGTATGTAGCTATTTGTACATACAAAAGAAAGAAAGAAAATAAGAAATTAAAAAAGTAAAATAAAATACAGAGCAGGTCGCTCTTTGATGAAACTGCAGCAGTGCATACAGGAGAAAGACTGAAACTAAAGTATCGATCTCATTCCACTCAAGGAGTGGGAGAAGTACAACACTTTTTAAAAAATAAATAAAAATTCCCATCCCTTTTTAACTACTCTTCAGTTTGTAGCTACACGAATAATCTAACTACATAATACACCTATATATATATATATACCATATATACCCTTCATGAATATCCATATAAATATATAATCACAATAATATATACTACATACCCATCTTTGTAAATCCTTATCTTTGGGGCAGAGGCCTCATCTGTCTTGTACCTGGACTTCTTCTCAGCTGGGACTTTAGACACGTCGTAGTCAGCGGAGCCTCTGTTGTCTCCAGCTGCAGTCTTTGAGCCACTGCGTCTGATTATGAATGAATGAATGAATGAATGAATTTTATTTCGAACATGTATATAAAGAAATAAATGTATGTAGCTATTTGTACATACAAAAGAAAGAAAGAAAATAAGAAATTAAAAAAGTAAAAATAAAAAACAGAGCTAAGACATTACAAAACACTGCACATAGTGGTGGGCGATACTGCATGATTTGGTATCGATCCGATACCAAGTAAATACAGGGCCAGTATCGCCGATACCCATACCGACACCGATACTTTTTAAATTATTAAGTTGGATGCATCATCAAATTGCTAAATCTGAATGAATTTTCATGACTTTTTAGTGTTTTTGGATTATTAATTAGTTAAAACCCAGGACAGACTGTGGGTAAAGTTTATAGGTCAATAGAAAATACATTATCATAACAAAAGTTTTTGTTCAGAAACAATAGAACAGTAACAAAAACAATTTTTCCCCATAAAGTGTCATGTCTGGATTTGTTTCTTAAATAAACAAAGTGCACAAAATGATCTACTACCCTTTTAGAGAACGGTAGTAGATAATTATCTTTTCTTTTTTGTTTTCGTCCGCATGATTTTTTATATGCTTGTATGAATTTGTGAGGGTCACTATCTTAAAGCCTATTTGCAGATCATGCCCTCCTCCTGCTCTGTGTGTGTGTGTGTGTGTGTGTGTGTGTGTGTGTGTGTGTGTGTGTGTGTGTGTGCTGCTGGCTGCTTGCGTGTTTGCCTGAGTCACGTGACGGTACATCATCAAATCACAAGAGGGGGGAGGTGGAGCAAAGTGTGCCTGCTGTGAGGACTGACTCAGACAGAGGTCGCCTCTTTGATGAAACTGCAGCAGTGCATACAGGAGAAAGACTGAAACTAAAGTATCGATCTCATTCCACTCAAGGAGTGGGAGAAGTACAACACTTTTTAAAAAATAAATAAAAATTCCCATCCCTTTTTAACTACTCTTCAGTTTGTAGCTACACGAATAATCTAACTACATAATACACCTATATATATATATACCATATATACCCTTCATGAATATCCATATAAATATATAATCACAATAATATATACTACATACCCATCTTTGTAAATCCTTATCTTTGGGGCAGAGGCCTCATCTGTCTTGTACCTGGACTTCTTCTCAGCTGGGACTTTAGACACGTCGTAGTCAGCGGAGCCTCTGTTGTCTCCAGCTGCAGTCTTTGAGCCACTGCGTCTGATTATGAATGAATGAATGAATGAATGAATTTTATTTCGAACATGTATATAAAGAAATCAATGTATGTAGCTATTTGTACATACAAAAGAAAGAAAGAAAATAAGAAATTAAAAAAGTAAAAATAAAAAACAGAGCTAAGACATTACAAAACACTGCACATAGTGGTGGGCGATACTGCATGATTTGGTATCGATCCGATACCAAGTAAATACAGGGCCAGTATCGCCGATACCCATACCGACACCGATACTTTTTAAATTATTAAGTTGGATGCATCATCAAATTGCTAAATCTGAATGAATTTTCATGACTTTTTAGTGTTTTTGGATTATTAATTAGTTAAAACCCAGGACAGACTGTGGGTAAAGTTTATAGGTCAATAGAAAATACATTATCATAACAAAAGTTTTTGTTCAGAAACAATAGAACAGTAACAAAAACAATTTTTCCCCATAAAGTGTCATGTCTGGATTTGTTTCTTAAATAAACAAAGTGCACAAAATGATCTACTACCCTTTTAGAGAACGGTAGTAGATAATTATCTTTTCTTTTTTGTTTTCGTCCGCATGATTTTTTATATGCTTGTATGAATTTGTGAGGGTCACTATCTTAAAGCCTATTTGCAGATCATGCCCTCCTCCTGCTCTGTGTGTGTGTGTGTGTGTGTGTGTGTGTGTGTGTGTGTGTGTGTGTGTGTGTGCTGCTGGCTGCTTGCGTGTTTGCCTGAGTCACGTGACGGTACATCATCAAATCACAAGAGGGGGGAGGTGGAGCAAAGTGTGCCTGCTGTGAGGACTGACTCAGACAGAGGTCGCCTCTTTGATGAAACTGCAGCAGTGCATACAGGAGAAAGACTGAAACTAAAGTATCGATCTCATTCCACTCAAGGAGTGGGAGAAGTACAACACTTTTTAAAAAATAAATAAAAATTCCCATCCCTTTTTAACTACTCTTCAGTTTGTAGCTACACGAATAATCTAACTACATAATACACCTATATATATATATATACCATATATACCCTTCATGAATATCCATATAAATATATAATCACAATAATATATACTACATACCCATCTTTGTAAATCCTTATCTTTGGGGCAGAGGCCTCATCTGTCTTGTACCTGGACTTCTTCTCAGCTGGGACTTTAGACACGTCGTAGTCAGCGGAGCCTCTGTTGTCTCCAGCTGCAGTCTTTGAGCCACTGCGTCTGATTATGAATGAATGAATGAATGAATGAATTTTATTTCGAACATGTATATAAAGAAATAAATGTATGTAGCTATTTGTACATACAAAAGAAAGAAAGAAAATAAGAAATTAAAAAAGTAAAAATAAAAAACAGAGCTAAGACATTACAAAACACTGCACATAGTGGTGGGCGATACTGCATGATTTGGTATCGATCCGATACCAAGTAAATACAGGGCCAGTATCGCTGATACCCATACCGACACCGATACTTTTTAAATTATTAAGTTGGATGCATCATCAAATTGCTAAATCTGAATGAATTTTCATGACTTTTTAGTGTTTTTGGATTATTAATTAGTTAAAACCCAGGACAGACTGTGGGTAAAGTTTATAGGTCAATAGAAAATACATTATCATAACAAAAGTTTTTGTTCAGAAACAATAGAACAGTAACAAAAACAATTTTTCCCCATAAAGTGTCATGTCTGGATTTGTTTCTTAAATAAACAAAGTGCACAAAATGATCTACTACCCTTTTAGAGAACGGTAGTAGATAATTATCTTTTCTTTTTTGTTTTCGTCCGCATGATTTTTTATATGCTTGTATGAATTTGTGGGGTCACTATTTAAAGCCTATTTGCAGATCATGCCCTCCTCCTGCTCCGTGTGTGTGTGTGTGTGTGTGTGTGTGCTGCTGGCTGCTTGCGTGTTTGCCTGAGTCACGTGACGGTACATCATCAAATCACAAGAGGGGGGAGGTGGAGCAAAGTGTGCCTGCTGGGAGGGCTTACTCAGACAGACACAGACAGCCAGATCGCCTCTTTGATGAAACTGCAGCAGTGCATACAGGAGAAAGACTGAAACTAAAGTATCGATCTCATTCCACTCAAGGAGTGGGAGAAGTACAACACTTTTTAAAAAATAAATAAAAATTCCCACCCCTTTTTAACTACTCTTCAGTTTGTAGCTACACGAATAGCCTAACTACATAATACACCTATATAAATATATACCATATATACCCTTCATGAATATCCATATAAATATATAATCACAATAATATATACTACATACCCATCTTTGTAAATCCTTATCTTTGGGGCAGAGGCCTCATCTGTCTTGTACCTGGACTTCTTCTCAGCTGGGACTTTAGACACGTCGTAGTCAGCGGAGCCTCTGTTGTCTCCAGCTGCAGTCTTTGAGCCACTGTGTCTGATTGTCTTTGGGGAAGAGACAGGCCTTGACTCTTGTTCAACACTGGCAGCGCCGGCAGAGGCTCTGTTGTCTCGGGTTGCACTCTTTGAGCTAATGCTTCCGATTGCCTTTGGGGCAGAGGTCACATTGACAATATACACTTCTTCATCATTGTCAGAGTTGCTACTGGAGTCGCTGCTGGAGTCACTGCTGCTGTCGCTGCTGCTGTTGCTGTTGCTGTCGCTGTCACTGTCACTGCTGCTGCTGTTGGTGTTACTGTCGTTCTTCCAGGCTCTCTTTTTTTTATTACAGGTTGAGGGAGGGGTAGCCTTGGACGACTGCACTCTGGACGTACTGTGCTTGTGTAAAGCACCTGTGTCTTGTCTACCAAGCTTTGCTGTTGGAACGCTACCTGTGTCACTGTGAATTTGATCACCGGAGACTTTGGCTCTCACCACACCAATAACTGAGCTGTCTGATTCTGTCCTTCTCTTATGGTTTACACAAGTCTTAGTAATCTCTTGACTATAATTACCAACAGTCCATCTAAGACTTGTAGATTGGGATCTGTTGCCACTGTCATGCTGCCTGGCTCTCTCATCGGTCTTATGGTACTTACTTTTACTAGAGGACACTGTCAATTCTTGAGGTTCTTCAGATATCCGACGTTTTCCACTTCCAGTAGCATGGCACACTGGTGTTTTGTAACCAATGTTCTTCCAGAGTGGACCTTGTTCAGACCCGTGTCTGTCAACCCGAGATTGACATCGATAGGTTCCTCTTCCTCTTCCTCTTCCTCTTCCTCTGCCATAAGGACCCTCGGGGTGTCTCGGGTGGCCAATGTTATGAGCAACCACATACTGTTCTTGGTACGCTCTATTGTCAAACCTTTTATTACTTTCCCCACACCACCGTCTTTGTTCCATTTTGCGCACAGGAGATGGTGTAGATTCTCTCAGTTCTGTATCAGGTTGATGCAATTGCTTGTATTTAGGATGATGTCCACGTACGATCCCAGTTTTGTTTTGTCCTTTGACCTTGCCTTTGTCTTCTTCATAGCAGCTCATATTCTCAGTCCAGAGTCTAAGTTACACTGACTTTACTGTCTGTGTAACTTCACTTATATTAAGCAGAGACTCCTCCTAAGAATTTCAAGTCTCAACAGACACACACACACACACACACACACACACACACACACACACACACACACACACACACACATAACAGTATACCCTTGCATATGCAGGCAGTACCTGCTGGATGACATCATTTTAATTGGATCAAATAGTACCGGATTGATAAGTCCGAGTCAATTGGACCGAAAAGCACTGGTTGGATGATTTGAGCCTCGTTATGGTTCATGACACACACACACACACACACACACACACACACACACACACACACACACACACACACACGGATGATTTGAGCCTCGTTATGGTTCATGACACACACACACACACACACACACACACACACACACACACACACACACACACTTTGCTTTGCTGTCTAATTAGCAGGGGAATACATCACTGCATGTCACACATGAAGAAATGCTTCAAATTTAAGACTTTAACATTCATTTGTTTCTGTTCAGTGATACTATCATTATCCCCATCATCACTTATAGAATAGTGCCATCATAAGGTGATTTAGGCCATTTTCCTTACAAAAAACAAGCTAGGCCTATTTCACTGTCAAAAGGTGGACACATATTAAAGTTAAAAGTGGATAAAAACAGTAGGACTCACTCCATCTATATTTGTTGTAGACAGGATATAATGTAGACATGATTAGCAGGGGAATACATCACTGTCTGTTGTACATTCAAAGGAAAGCCTTTGGCTTGACTTGCAGAAGGCATGGGATAGTGTTAGTGTTGAAGTTCTCAGGAAATATTATGACACCATGCCAAAGAGATGTGCTGCTGTAATTGCTGCAAAAGGTGGAGAAATATTAAAGTTAAAAGTGGATAAAAACAGTAGGACTCCATCTGCATGTTTCATGAACATTATGAAATGAAATCATGTTTTGGAGGGGAAAAAAAGGTCAATATTTTCTGATCTGTCAGGTGTTCTAATAATTTTGGCCACCACTGTATATAAGACATACAAATGTATAATGTTAAATAATAATAAGACACACACACACACACACACACACACACACACACACACACACTTTGCATTGCTGTCTAATTAGCAGGGGAATACATCACTGCATGTCACACATGAAGAAATGCTTCAAATTTAACCCTCATGTTGTGTTCATTTCATGTTAAACAATTTTGTGTTCCCGGTCAAAAATGACCGTTCCATTAAAACTCATCATAAAAACTCTAATAATACATATATTATCACTACTTGTTGTGTTAGATTTTTTTATCAACTTAAGTTCTTGTGAACATTACAAGTTTTGAACTTCTTTTTGTTATTTATGCCCTCTATGCCTCATTGATCTGAGCGGGTACATCTTGAATTTGAGTTCTAAAAAACACAATTTCTGGATTATTTTGACTATAAGAAATAATCAGATGAAACATAGTATACTGTTTATCACAGACTACTTTGGGTCAAAGATACCATGGACATTTGTTTTGAAACCATTTAATATTTTTATACAGTTACATAAAATAACACCTGTGTGGTGATCAAAAATATAATCAAGAGCTGCATTTACTGTATATCAATCTGCCATGGTGCTGCCACACAGTGCACTGAACAATGAGCAGGGCCTCAAAAAAGCCTTATATACCAAAGCTATGAGAAAAGTTCAATGTTATTGAAAGTTTGTTGCAACTGTCTGCGAGAACTACCAACAGGTGAGAGAAAGACAGAGAGAGAAAGACAGAGAGAGTGTGTGCACGTGTCCATCTGACAAATGAGAATGTGCCTGAGCTCAGTTTTTTTTCCCGTGGGATCATTTCCTGTTTGGCAATATGGAGGGGAGTGTGGCCTTGATCTGAGCGCATCGTGTTCTCACACACAGAAATATAATTGCATGATAGCTGCATGAGACATAACACCTGCAGCAGTACATTTACTTTGTTAGCAAGATTATATTTTCCACAAACTATAGACAGTGTGAACAATTTCAAAATAATGGACAAGAGAAAGACGTTTGAGTTGCAACATTATTTTCAAAAAGATACAAACCTCTTGTAATTAAAATGAAAAAAAGACAATTGCGATTACTTACATGATACTATGAGTTTTAAAGCAAAAATGTATAATGTTCCAATATATTGGAAAAGACGGGAGACACACACACACACACACACACACACACACACACACACAGAGAGAGAGAGAGAGATCACACACACACACACACACACACACACACACACACACACACACACACACACACACAGAGTTTGCATTGCAACAGGAAATGCCGTCCCCCATGTAGAGAGAATGGAAAAGACAGAGTTTCCAGGAACCAGGACTTTAGTATTGAGTTATTCTGGTAACGTGTGAGGAGGAAAGAGAAAACTGACAGACTCCGTGTTGAAGGACAGACGGGACGGTAAGATTGACTCAAATATCCTTTTATTTTACTTGTTGAGTAGTTTTGGGACCACAACGAACTAGTATAATACATCGGGAATGGTACATTATTTTGGTTTGGTTTGATTTAGATTGCATTAAGGTGTTTGTGGGCCCAGAGTGTGTGTTTAAGTAACGTTGAAGTTGATAAATTGAGATTTTCTGAAGTAATCCATTTGAGGATGTGTTAAAAACAGTGTTAAAAGTTTTTTGTCTGTGTATATAATACAATGTAAAATTTTTCTTTAAAAAAAAGGAATAATTTATTTATAGTATTTCCTGGAAAAAAAGGGGACAGTAATATTTTAATTTCATTTTTTTGTTATATTGGAAAAGGTGGGAGGGAGAGACAAATACAAACGTATTTGCAAATGTGTATTAATGTCTCTGTACGTATTTAGATATGTGTGTTCGTGTTGACATTTGTATGTATGTGTTCAGATCTGTGTGTCCGTGTTTACGTTATTTTGGTTTGGGTATATATTTAGGTGTAGGATTTAGATTGTATTAAGGTGTGTGTTTAGTGAGGGTTTTTTTTTTTGCCCTTAAACGTGTCAAGTGAATAAGGAATTAAGGTGTTTGTGGGCCCAGAAAGTGTATTTAAGTAACTGTGAAGTTGATAAAGTGAAATTTAGATTAACTTTATCATTGTTAAGTGAGACATTGGAGCATGCATGCAATCATCTTCTGATGATTGTATACCCTGACCTCATGCTCACAACCTCACGCTGCCTGGCTGCTGTTGAGAGGCAGATCACAATGGATTCTCGATTGTTTGCTGTCAGTTAGGTTCATGTTTTAGCAGAATGTGAACAAAATATGAACTTTTAGTTACAGTAAGTTTAGGGTAACGATCATCTGTTAGTGTCACCCCAATACATCGGGAATGGTACATTATTTTGGTTTGGTTTGATTTAGATTGCATTAAGGTGTTTGTGGGCCCAGAGTGTGTGTTTAAGTAACGTTGAAGTTGATAAATTGAGATTTTCTGAAGTAATCCATTTGAGGATGTGTTAAAAACAGTGTTAAAAGTTTTTTGTCTGTGTATATAATACAATGTAAAATTTTTCTTTAAAAAAAAGGAATAATTTATTTATAGTATTTCCTGGAAAAAAAGGGGACAGTAATATTTTAATTTCATTTTTTTGTTATATTGGAAAAGGTGGGAGAGAGAGACAAATACAAAAGTATTTGCAAATGTGTATTAATGTCTCTGTACGTATTTAGATATGTGTGTTCGTGTTGACATTTGTATGTATGTGTTCAGATCTGTGTGTCCGTGTTTACGTTATTTTGGTTTGGGTATATATTTAGGTGTAGGATTTAGATTGTATTAAGGTGTGTGTTTAGTGAGGGGTTTTTTTTTGCCCTTAAACGTGTCAAGTGAATAAGGAATTAAGGTGTTTGTGGGCCCAGAAAGTGTATTTAAGTAACTGTGAAGTTGATAAAGTGAAATTTAGATTAACTTTATCATTGTTAAGTGAGACATTGGAGCATGCATGCAATCATCTTCTGATGATTGTATGCCCTGAGCTCAGGCTCACAACCTCACGCTGCCTGGCTGTTGTTGAGAGGCAGATCACAATGGATTCTCGATTGTTTGCTGTCAGTTAGGTTCATGTTTTAGCAGAATGTGAACAAAATATGAACTTTTAGTTACAGTAAGTTTAGGGTAACGATCATCTGTTAGTGTCACCCCAATAGTGACACGCTCAATGTGTAGATTGTACTGCTACAGCAGCCAGGCAGCGTCAGTTCAGGGCAAAGGAAAATGACAGACAAATCTTTTCTACACTTGCGGATCGCGACACTGAACACACACACACACACAGATCTGAATACCCACACAAAGATCTGAATACACACACACAGTTTGAGATGCACATTTGCAAATAGTTTTGCAACAATTAGAACTCCATACCTCCCACACAAAGGAGGAAGCTACATAAAACCCGAGAGAGATATAGAGAGTCAGATGTCACTGCATGTCACACATTAAGAAATGTTTCAATGTAAAGACTAAGACTCATTTATTTCTGTTTATTGATACTGTCATTTTTCTCATTATTACTTATTGTTCTATTACTGTTTATTATTTTAAACATGCACACGAACACACAGATAATTATTGTCTTATTTTATTTTTCTTAAATTTTACTCTATTTATTTATATTAACTTATGAAGTGTATTTTTGTCCTGTTTAATTGACTCTGCGGCGGGTGCTTGTGTACTTGTGTTGTGTTATTTGTGCTGCTTTCTTTTCACTATTTTATAACTTGTGTGTTTCAGGTATGACAGAGAAGAGAGAGGAAAACAAATGTGGTGCAGTTGTAGGACGACTGGTTCCCAACCCAGTCAGCTCCTCACCACGCAGCGGTAGCCACCACGGACGCCTGAGTTAACAACGTCAACTAGCCAACGGCGTTAGCCGAGCAGCTGGCCCACGAGAGAGAACCCAGTCCCCCGACTACAACGGCGGAGAGGAGCAGAGGATCCGGTGGACAGGTGCTGACGGCGTTAGCCTAGCAGCTGGCCCACGAGAGACAGCCCAGTCCCCCGACTACAACGGCGGAGAGGAGCAGAGGATCCGGTGGACAGGTGCTGACGGCGTTAGCCTAGCAGCTGGCCCACGAGAGACAGCCCAGTCTCCCTGCTCGTGTGAGAGCTAAGCTTGTGAGAAACCACAATGGAGGAAGAGGGGGGGTGTCAGACTTTGCGGGCGCGGCAACATACCACCACTGCCCCCAGTCATACTAACTGTCATGTTGCTGGTAAGTTGGTAAATTGAAATTTTCTGAAGTAATCCATTTGAGGATTATAGTGTTGAAGTTTTGTCACACCAAATGTCTGTGCATATAGTACTGTGTAAAGTGTGTACACACACACCCACACAGAAACATGTCCTCACAATTGATGTCTTATTTTATTTTCTTCAATTTTTACTCTATTTATATATGTATATATTAACTCATGAAGTGTATTTGTGTTCTGTTTAATTGACTCTTTGCGCTTTAGCAACACAGTCTCTGTGACATTCATGCAAATAAAGTAAATTTGAATTGAGAGTGAGAGAGACAGAGAGACAGAGAGAGCTGACACATAGATTTAATGACAATGACAATGACATTGTTGATCATGTTAACAATATGCTGAGCCTTAGACAGATTTGTATTATGTTCGCATTTGAAGTTGTTATGGAATGCAATGTGAATAAAATAAAAAAGTACGGTGTGATTTCTTCATGATACACCAGTAGACACCACATGGATATACAAGAGTCTAAGGAGGAAGTCAAAGGAGGAAGCTACATAAAACCCGAGAGAGAGAGAGAGAGAGAGAGAGAGAGAGAGAGAGAGAGAGAGTCAGATGTCACTGCATGTCACACATTAAGAAATATTTCAATGTAAAGACTGAAAGACTCATTTATTTCTGTTCCCTTTTGCTACACTTCTGCCGCGGCAGATCTGCAAATGCGTGCCATGATCCGCAAGTGTAGAAAAAAGTCATCTGTGACTTTCCTTTGCCCTGAGCTCAGGCTCACAACCTCACGCTGCCTGGCTGCTGTTGAGACACAGACCACAATGGATTCTCGATTGTTTGCTGTCAGGTAAAGCAACACTAGGTAACTTCCCAGAGAGGGTAGGTACATACCTGACGTAAAGAAGTCTAGTGCGACCTGGCATTGGCATTGGTTTACAAAAAATCCAAGTAGCTGCTGGCTAAATCCACCGATGAATAAACGTGTCTTAAAGCAGGTCGCACTAGACTTCTTTATGTCAGGTATGTACTGTACCTACCCGCTCTGGGAAGTTACACAGTGCGGTTTCTGCCGCCGTGACCCCAGCCAAGCTGCAGAGGCGTCACCATTCATCATATTAACCATTATTCTACCACATAACTGAGTTTAGAAATATTATTTTAAGGTCGAAAAACTACCTAGTGTTGCTTTAAGTTCATGTTTTAGCAGAATGTGAAAACAATATGAACTTTTACTTACAGTAACTTATTAGTAATACTTATTCTCATTATTACTTATTATTCTATTACTGTTTATTATTTTAAACATGCACACGAACACACAGACAATTATTGTCTTTTTTATTTTTCTTAAATTTTACTCTATTTTTATATGTTTATATTAACTTATGAAGTGTATTTTTGTCCTGTTTAATTGACTCTGTGGTGGGTGCTTGTGTACTTGTGTTGTGTTATTTGTGCTGCTTTCTTTTCACTATTTTATAACTTGTGTGTTTCAGGTATGACAGAGAAGAGAGAGGAAAACAAATGTGGTGCAGTTCTAGGACGACTGGTTCCCAACCCAATCAGCTCCTTACCACGCAGTGGTAGCCACCACGGACGCCTGAGTTAACAACGTCAACTAGCCAACGGCGTTAGCCGAGCAGCTGGCCCACGAGAGACAGCCCAGTCTCCCTACGACACGGCGGAGAGGAGCAGAGGATCCGGTGGGTAGGCGCTGATGGCATTAGCCTAGCAGCTGGCCCACGAGAGACAGCCCAGTCTCCCTACGACGACGGTGGAGAGGAGCAGAGGATCCGGTGGGTAGGCGCTGATGGCATTAGCCTAGCAGCTGGCCCACGAGAGACAGCCCAGTCTCCCTACGACACGGCGGAGAGGAGCAGAGGATCCGGTGGGTAGGCGCTGATGGCATTAGCCTAGCAGCTGGCCCACGAGAGACAGCCCAGTCTCCCTACGACGACGGTGGAGAGGAGCAGAGGATCCAGTGGACAGGCGCCGATGGCGTTAGCCAAGCAGCTGACCCTCCAACTGACTGCCGCAGTGGCCGCATGACGGACTGTGGACTCAGGGAGTGTGTCACCTTGCCTACTCCAAAGATACCCTGCTAGCCCTGTGGGACAAAAACAGCGCACCCTCTGACCATCTCCCTGCTCGTGTGAGAGCTAAGCTGGTGAGAAACCACAGTGGAGGAAGAGGGGGTGTCAGACTTTGCGGACGCGGCAACATACCACCACTGCCCCCAGTCATACTAACTGTCAGGTTGCTGGTAAGTGGGTAAATTGAGATTTTCTGAAGTAATCCATTTGAGGGTTTTTGTCTGTGCATATGGTACTGTGTAAAGTGTGTACACACACACCCACACAGAAACATGTCCTCACAATTGATGTCTTATTTTATTTTCTTCAATTTTTACTCTATGTATATATGTATATATTAACTCATGAAGTGTATTTGTGTTCTGTTTAATTGACTCTTTGCGCTTTAGCAACACAGTCTCTGTGACATTCATGCAAATAAAGTAAATTTGAATTGAGAGTGAGAGAGACAGAGAGACAGAGAGAGCTGACACATAGATTTAATGACAATGACAATGACATTGTTGATCATGTTAACAATATGCTGAGCCTTAGACAGATTTGTATTATGTTCGCATTTGAAGTTGTTATGGAATGCAATGTGAATAAAATAAAAAAGTACGGTGTGATTTCTTCATTGTACACCAGTAGACACCACATGGATATACAAGAGTCTAAGGTATCCAGGGGCCATCAAGTATCTCAATGATTTCTTCAAGTACACAGGAATATTCAGGTGGGCTGTCAAAGTCTTCATGTAACCATAGTAAGGGCTGTAGTAGGCTGTTTGTGTCGCTCCAATCAACATTGGTTTCGGGGAAGTTCGTCAGCATCTCGTCAAACAGAAAGATGTCAGTGTTCATACACAGTAATTCGCTTTCGCGATACTCTGTCTTTGTATCATTGGACTGCATTGTCACGTCAGTCTGGACACCACTGTTATCATCTGCCATCCCTCAGTGGAATTGGAGTTTGGGTCTCTGGTGATCAGAGAAAGTGTTTGTTTATTCAGTCACAAATCACACACACACACAGGATATAATGTAGACGGTTCTGCTGTATAATTAGCAGGGGAATACATCACTGCATGTCACAAATGAATAGTCACTGAGCCTGTATCTGGTCAGGATCTGTCTCGCCTTTCTATGTCTGACAGTACAGATATATTCTGCTAATTCTCTCTCAAAAATAATTGTGAGTGTGTGTGAGTCTTAAAGACACAAAAAATAAGATCAACAAAAAGTAAACATACCATGTGGTCAATGTTTGACAGTTGAGGTGGAGGCAGAGATGCACTTTCTTACTTTTCTCTAACACTTACAGACAGATTCACCTCCTGTTACGTGAAACAGCATAGATTTGCCAATGCAAACAGTACAGCATCAAGTCATCAAAAAATATCATAGGCAGATGGCATATGGAAACCTATATTGTTACGCGTAACCGGAGGTGAATCTGTCTGCAATCTAACTTTGTCCAAGTAGTATCATTCGTTCCAATTGACACGAAATTGTCCAACCTATGCTGTAAGTGAGTCTGGCTGTAATCAAACTTTCCCCAGGTCAACAAAAACTATCATAGGCAGAAGGCATAGAGAAACCTGTGCAGTTACGCGCAGTGTCCCACCTATGCTGTAGTGTTACGCGTAACTGCTGTTTGATTACAGCCAGACTCACTTACAGCATAGGTTGGATGATTTCTTGTCAATTGGAACGAATGACACCACTTGGATAACATTGTTTCAGATGGGACCGAATGATTTCCGTTGGATAATGTGAACCTTGCTGCTACGCGTAACCGGAGGTGAATCTGTCTGCAATCTAACTTTGTCCAAGTAGTATCATTCGTTCCAATTGACACGAAATTGTCCAACCTATGCTGTAAGTGAGTCTGGCTGTAATCAAACTTTCCCCAGGTCAACAAAAACTATCATAGGCAGAAGGCATAGGGAAACCTGTGCAGTTACGCGCAGTGTCCCACCTATGCTGTAGTGTTACGCGTAACTGCTGTTTGATTACAGCCAGACTCACTTACAGCATAGGTTGGATGATTTCTTGTCAATTGGAACGAATGACACCACTTGGATAACATTGTTTCAGATGGACCGAATGATTTCCGTTGGATAATGTGAACCTTGCTGCTACGCGTAACCGGAGGTGAATCTGTCTGCAATCTAACTTTGTCCAAGTAGTATCATTCGTTCCAATTGACACGAAATTGTCCAACCTATGCTGTAAGTGAGTCTGGCTGTAATCAAACTTTCCCCAGGTCAACAAAAACTATCATAGGCAGAAGGCATAGAGAAACCTGTGCAGTTACGCGCAGTGTCCCACCTATGCTGTAGTGTTACGCGTAACTGCTGTTTGATTACAGCCAGACTCACTTACAGCATAGGTTGGATGATTTCTTGTCAATTGGAACAAATGACACCACTTGGATAACATTGTTTCAGATGGACCGAATGATTTCCGTTGGATAATGTGAACCTTGCTGCTACGCGTAACCGGAGGTGAATCTGTCTGCAATCTAACTTTGTCCAAGTAGTATCATTCGTTCCAATTGACACGAAATTGTCCAACCTATGCTGTAAGTGAGTCTGGCTGTAATCAAACTTTCCCCAGGTCAACAAAAACTATCATAGGCAGAAGGCATAGAGAAACCTGTGCAGTTACGCGCAGTGTCCCACCTATGCTGTAGTGTTACGCGTAACTGCTGTTTGATTACAGCCAGACTCACTTACAGCATAGGTTGGATGATTTCTTGTCAATTGGAACGAATGACACCACTTGGATAACATTGTTTCAGATGGACCGAATGATTTCCGTTGGATAATGTGAACCTTGCTGCTACGAATCATCACAGTGCAATCAGGGTGGATGTTGTGTAAATGACTATGAATGACCATGTCAGCAGTGGGTGGACTTCCAACTACTGTAAAGTCAAAACAGCTTCCTTTAAGCCAACCCACGTTAGGTGCATAAGTAGGGCATGTAAAAGGGACTACGTGAGACACATCAACATCACAGTCCTTCTGTCTCTGAAGGGAGAGGTACTCACTTGTGCTCTTCTCATCACACTGAAGGTCACAGCACACTCACTGCGCACAGCCTGGATGACTTACAACTGGGGTTCTATTGGATATTGAGTGACTTTCCACGAACAGCGCTACACGATGAAGGACAATACTCGCTTCATTGTGACGGATCGCCCGCCGTGGTATTCCAAGTCTGCTCACAAGAACGTTTTCGAGTGTGAAAGTGCACTGGGACTGTTCGAGAAGGTGGTCGACCTGATGATATGCAAGGAGGGTGAACTGTCTGACAGGGAGAAGATGTACAATCCGAAGAATGTCTACAAGATCATCAGGGACAAGGTGATTCGGGACGCCGATGCTATTCCACAAAAGCCGTCACACTCTCTGTTGCTTGCGCTAATGGACCTTGTGGACATCGCAGGTGGAAACGACTTTGAGTCTACGGCTGGTGTAGACAGGGCTGGTGTCAAACACGTGCTGCTGGCTTTAGATAACTACACCACCTTTTTTGTACCGAATAAAGACTTGATAAGCGCCAGCGGCAAGAAAGTAATCCCTGTGGTCACCCAGTACTCTGCACAACAAAACGTCGTGTTCCGTGACGGCAAAAGGTCTATGGTCGGCACCTACCTTGTCGGGATTAAAACAATGGACAAAGGGGGCAGTGGAAAGTCGCACTTTGTGCAAGAGGTGCTGTTTGTCCCTGGAGTCGAAAGCCTCGAGGTGTTGAAACGGGTTACGCATAACAAGTTTGAATTTTGGGACATGGCCCTTGAGGTCCCCACACACAAGACAGCCCTGACTCCGTCTTTCCAACAAATCAAACCCTTCCAGTTGTTAGTGTGCACAGATGATAAAACCTTGTCATCTACCCAGCACACTGACGCGCTGACCTCTCGCATGGAAGATGTACACCCCATGTGCTGTGTGCTTAGTACTGTACCAGCTGAAACGAAGAAGAAACGTGATATGAGTGTGGATTGTTTCACAGAACAAGAGGTGAGATGTAACCTGAAGTGCTTCACGTACAAGAACGGTGGCGCTCGTACTGTGTACTTTAGACGGACCGGAAAGCTCGTAGATGGCAATCGGGTCAACTTGGTGCCTGTTGTTGCCCTGAGAAAGAGTCAGGCTGAGGCCCGTGAGCTGTACGTGTCTACCACATTAAGGTTTTTCAGGGCTGTCAAGCGATGCTGCGTCGTCAAGGGTACTGGAGAGTTAGTGAGCTGTTGGAATGCTACACTGCAGGAGTTTGACAGAGATACCTTCATCGCCGGACCCGAAATGTATCAGGAGATATACAACCCTGCATTGACAGCCTTCATCAAGCGTGTGAATCCAAACAGTTGGTGTAATTATTTACCCCAGCATGTGGAGAGCGCCATCGCAGACCCTACAATGGCCGAGATGGTGGAATGGGCCATTAGGTTCATGGACAACAAGATCCCCAATGCGTTTGCAGTGGCAGAGCTGTTATTTTGCCCGATTGAGAAGGTACGCTACTACCAAAGGGTTTGGGACAAGTACTTGTCTGACCCGACGACTCACACAACGTTAAGGAAGAAACGTCTCAGTATGGTGGAGGAAGAAATGAGAAAGGACTGGAAAACTTTGACTGACATCGTCTCCAAGTATGGCAAAAAGAAACGCCACTTCACACTGGATGAAGAGGACAACAGCATGTTCACCAACATGGTCAGAGAGTGTGAAGAGTTGTGCAAACAGCAGACCCTGGATAACGTGAACAAAGTCTACAGGATGTGGTTCGCTATTATCAGACACAACACTGCTTTTGGCAAGCCCAAGGATAAGGAGTCGGTACAGATGAATGCCAATGCTAAGGTGATCTTCCTAAAACTCCGCACTTATCACAACAAAGTGAAAAAAGGGCTGAGGCTGGGAGGAGGAGAATGTGATCCGATTAGTTCATCAAGACGGCGATCATCATCATCATCATCATCACACTCAGAAGTCGACACTGGTATGTCTGCTAGGTGTCTGACTATTGATGAGCAGTACATCGACAAAAAGGCTGTGACTAGTGTTGGTGACAAAGATGACAGACTGTCCTCTATCATTATACCGGAACCAGTTCCAGTGTCAACATGGATCAAGAACATGTCGACTCTGCTTCTAAGCGAACCTTGGCTCAACGACGATAATAATCTCAGGAGAGACACAGTCTGCACTCTCCTGAGATTGGATAGCACTCTGTTAGACAAAAAATACAGTGATATCCTTCGCGAGTGGGTTATTGCCAACCGAACCGTAGTCAAGATCATCATGATGCACGGCCTAGAGGACAGACTCAGCAAAGCCCTGGTGGATTGCTTAGAGACTATTTCCACCCTCAGCTGGAAACGTAAGGTATTGTCGTCCTTCCAAAGTACTCAGGATGAACCGAGAGGACACCAGCAGCAGCAGCAGCAGCAGCAGCAGCAGTGGCCCCAGTCCCAGCAGATGACTAAGAAACTTGTGGTGAGACTGAAACGATGCATTGGTGCTGATAACCAAGCATGTCATCAACCCAACGCGTTGAAGCGAGATCACCCAGGGTTTGATACTTCAAAAAAATCATCATCAGCCTCTAAGTCATCCATGTCCAAGAGTGACAAGAAAGCTCGTAAAGCACAACAAGGAGAGTGTAGCACAGTGCAGAACAGGTTCAATCGCGAGGATGTGAACATTCGGCTGAGCGAGACTGAGGAGGTGAACTCTGAGGACGAACGTCCGTACGAACACGAGGCAGAGGAGGTGAACTCTGAGGACGAACGTCCGTACGAACACGAGGCCGAGGAGGTGAACTCTGAGGACGAACGTCCGTACGAACACGAGGCCGAGGAGGTGAACTCTGAGGACGAACGTCCGTACGAACACGAGGCCGAGGAGGTGAACTCTGAGGACGAACGTCCGTACGAACACGAGACCGAGGAGGTGAACTCTGAGGGGGAATGTCTGTACGAACACGAGTCTGAGGAGGTGGACTCTGAGGATGAATGTCTGGATAAACATCCTGGTGAGGATCTGAGCCTTACAATGGAGTACGACAACACTGAGACTCATGATGAATATGACGTTGACGATGAGTTCATTGATGACGAGCCTATTGAGGACAAGTACAGCGGTGACGAGGAAGAGGAGGCTTTCCGTGCACGGAAAGTCAGGACCAAAAAGGTCAAGTGTAAAACTAAGAAGAGGGGACACAAGAAGGTGTCATACTGTGATGAAGACGAAAATAACCTTGAGCCTGTATGTAAAAAACCTCGAGCACACAGGCTTATTCTACAAACTGACTCTGAGGTGGAGAAGGAGGAGGATGTTGGTGGTGGTGATGATGATGCTGATGAGTCGATGGTGTCCAATGTGAAGCCTGTCAAACGTACAAAAAAGAACAGGTTGGACAAGCAGAGTAGGTCGAGGCGTATTGGGACCGGTGACGATGTTAAAGAGAAGTCTGTTGAGCGCTTTGTTCAGGAAGATCACAGCGCTTGTAAAAGGAGACATAACAAGTCTGCTGATGAAAGATGTGTAGAACCTGAGACGTGGCCCTCCTCTCCAAAGAGACGGTTCTCTCCTACTACTAAACACAAAGCTGTCAAGCTGTCAGACTCTGAAAGTTATAATGACTGCCAAGGGGAGGAGGAGACACACAAGCAAAAATGCATAAAGAAGAAGAACAAGACGAGGTTCAACTCTTCCAACAAAAAAGTCACCCGCTC
>NW_028175274.1:0-114000 GCF_965226575.1 Pagrus pagrus | reverse complement strand
GAATTTGTATTTTTGGTGAATATTTTAAAGAAAAAAATGGCCTTTTTCATGAAAACGTTGGCCGATTTTTTCAATAGCTTCCAGGTCTTTGGACCGATTGACTCGAAATTTCTCCCAGACGTGGTCCTATACTGGCTGAACGAGACACAGCAGTCCGCATTGGATTCGGGTGAAATTTGTATTTTTGGCGAATATTTTAGTGAGAGGGACAATGTTTCATGAGGCTGGCTTAAGGCTGAGGCTAGGGTTAGGGTTAGGGTTACGGGGCTAGGGTTAGGGTTACGGTCGTCTTTTGACCGATTGACTTGAAATTGCACACGCATGTCCTCCTCACTGGTGGAATGAGGCTCGCCGGTTTTGGTTGGATTCTGGTGGAATTTGTTTTTTTGGTGAATATTTTAAAGAAAAAAATGGCCTTTTTCATGAAAACGTCGGCCGATTTTTTCAATAGCTTCCAGGTCTTTGGACCGATTGACTCGAAATTTCTCCCAGACGTGGTCCTATACTGGCTGAACGAGGCACAGCAGTCCCCATTGGATTCGGGTGAAATTTGTATTTTTGGCGAATATTTTAGTGAGAGGGACAATGTTTCATGAGGCTGGCTTAAGGCTGAGGCTAGGGTTAGGGTTAGGGTTACGGGGCTAGGGTTAGGGTTACGGTCGTCTTTTGACCGATTGACTCGAAATTGCACACGCATGTCCTCCTCACTGGTGGAATGAGGCTCGCCGGTTTTGGTTGGATTCTGGTGGAATTTGTTTTTTTGGTGAATATTTTAAAGAAAAAAATGGCCTTTTTCATGAAAACGTCGGCCGATTTTTTCAATAGCTTCCAGGTCTTTCGACCGATTGACTCGAAATTTCTCCCAGACGTGGTCCTATACTGGCTGAACGAGACACAGCAGTCCGCATTGGATTCGGGTGAAATTTGTATTTTTGGCGAATATTTTAGTGAGAGGGACAATGTTTCATGAGGCTGGCTTAAGGCTGAGGCTAGGGTTAGGGTTAGGGTTAGGGTTACGGGGCTAGGGTTAGGGTTACGGTCGTCTTTTGACCGATTGACTCGAAATTGCACACGCATGTCCTCCTCACTGGTGGAATGAGGCTCGCCGGTTTTGGTTGGATTCTGGTGGAATTTGTATTTTTGGTGAATATTTTAAAGAAAAAAATGGCCTTTTTCATGAAAACGTCGGCCGATTTTTTCAATAGCTTCCAGGTCTTTGGACCGATTGACTCAAAATTTCTCCCAGACGTGGTCCTATACTGGCTGAACGAGACACAGCAGTCCGCATTGGATTCGGGTGAAATTTGTATTTTTGGCGAATATTTTAGTGAGAGGGACAATGTTTCATGAGGCTGGCTTAAGGCTGAGGCTAGGGTTAGGGTTAGGGTTAGGGTTACGGGGCTAGGGTTAGGGTTACGGTCGTCTTTTGACCGATTGACTCGAAATTGCACACGCATGTCCTCCTCACTGGTGGAATGAGGCTCGCCGGTTTTGGTTGGATTCTGGTGGAATTTGTTTTTTTGGTGAATATTTTAAAGAAAAAAATGGCCTTTTTCATGAAAACGTCGGCCGATTTTTTCAATAGCTTCCAGGTCTTTCGACCGATTGACTCGAAATTTCTCCCAGACGTGGTCCTATACTGGCTGAACGAGACACAGCAGTCCCCATTGGATTCGGGTGAAATTTGTATTTTTGGCGAATATTTTAGTGAGATGGACAATGTTTCATGAGGCTGGCTTAAGGCTGAGGCTAGGGTTAGGGTTAGGGTTAGGGTTATGGGGCTAGGGTTAGGGTTACGGTCGTCTTTTGACCGATTGACTCGAAATTGCACACGCATGTCCTCCTCACTGGTGGAATGAGGCTCGCCGGTTTTGGTTGGATTCCGGTGGAATTTGTATTTTTGGTGAATATTTTAAAGAAAAAAATGGCCTTTTTCATGAAAACGTCGGCCGATTTTTTCAATAGCTTCCAGGTCTTTGGACCGATTGACTCGAAATTTCTCCCAGACGTGGTCCTATACTGGCTGAACGAGACACAGCAGTCCGCATTGGATTCGGATGAAATTTGTATTTTTGGCGAATATTTTAAAGAAAAAAATGGCCTTTTTCATGAAAACGTCGGCCAATTTTTTCTATAGCTTCCAGGTCTTTGGACCGATTGACTCGAAATTTCTCCCAGACGTGGTCCTATACTGGCTGAACGAGACACAGCAGTCCGCATTGGATTCGGGTGAAATTTGTATTTTTGGCGAATATTTTAGTGAGAGAGACAATGTTTCTTGAGGCTGGCTTAAGGCTGAGGCTAGGGTTAGGGTTAGGGTTAGGGTTATGGGGTTAGGGTTAGGGTTACGGGGCTAGGGTTAGGGTTACGGTCGTCTTTTGACCGATTGACTCGAAATTGCACACGCATGTCCTCCTCACGGGTAGAATGAGGCTTGCCGGTTTTGGTTGGATTCTGGTGGAATTTGTATTTTTGGTGAATATTTTAAAGAAAAAAATGGCCTTTTTCATGAAAACGTCGGCCGATTTTTTCAATAGCTTCCAGGTCTTTGGACCGATTGACTCGAAATTTCTCCCAGACGTGGTCCTATACTGGCTGAACGAGACACAGCAGTCCCCATTGGATTCGGGTGAAATTTGTATTTTTGGCGAATATTTTAGTGAGAGGGACAATGTTTCATGAGGCTGGCTTAAGGCTGAGGCTAGGGTTAGGGTTAGGGTTAGGGTTATGGGGCTAGGGTTAGGGTTACGGTCGTCTTTTGACCGACTGACTCGAAATTGCACACGCATGTCCTCCTCACTGGTGGAATGAGGCTCGCCGGTTTTGGTTGGATTCTGGTGGAATTTGTATTTTTGGTGAATATTTTAAAGAAAAAAATGGCCTTTTTCATGAAAATGTTGGCCGATTTTTTCAATAGCTTCCAGGTCTTTGGACCGATTGACTCGAAATTTCTCCCAGACGTGGTCCTATACTGGCTGAACGAGACACAGCAGTCCGCATTGGATTCGGGTGAAATTTGTATTTTTGGCGAATATTTTAGTGAGAGGGACAATGTTTCATGAGGCTGGCTTAAGGCTGAGGCTAGGGTTAGGGTTAGGGTTAGGGTTACGGGGCTAGGGTTAGGGTTGCGGTCGTCTTTTGACCGATTGACTCGAAATTGCACACGCATGTCCTCCTCACTGGTGGAATGAGGCTCGCCGGTTTTGGTTGGATTCTGGTGGAATTTGTTTTTTTGGTGAATATTTTAAAGAAAAAAATGGCCTTTTTCATGAAAACGTCGGCCGATTTTTTCAATAGCTTCCAGGTCTTTCGACCGATTGACTCGAAATTTCTCCCAGACGTGGTCCTATACTGGCTGAACGAGACACAGCAGTCCCCATTGGATTCGGGTGAAATTTGTATTTTTGGCGAATATTTTAGTGAGATGGACAATGTTTCATGAGGCTGGCTTAAGGCTGAGGCTAGGGTTAGGGTTAGGGTTAGGGTTATGGGGCTAGGGTTAGGGTTACGGTCGTCTTTTGACCGATTGACTCGAAATTGCACACGCATGTCCTCCTCACTGGTGGAATGAGGCTCGCCGGTTTTGGTTGGATTCCGGTGGAATTTGTATTTTTGGTGAATATTTTAAAGAAAAAAATGGCCTTTTTCATGAAAACGTCGGCCGATTTTTTCAATAGCTTCCAGGTCTTTGGACCGATTGACTCGAAATTTCTCCCAGACGTGGTCCTATACTGGCTGAACGAGACACAGCAGTCCGCATTGGATTCGGGTGAAATTTGTATTTTTGGCGAATATTTTAAAGAAAAAAATGGCCTTTTTCATGAAAACGTCGGCCAATTTTTTCTATAGCTTCCAGGTCTTTGGACCGATTGACTCGAAATTTCTCCCAGACGTGGTCCTATACTGGCTGAACGAGACACAGCAGTCCGCATTGGATTCGGGTGAAATTTGTATTTTTGGCGAATATTTTAGTGAGAGAGACAATGTTTCATGAGGCTGGCTTAAGGCTGAGGCTAGGGTTAGGGATAGGGTTAGGGTTATGGGGTTAGGGTTAGGGTTACGGGGCTAGGGTTAGGGTTACGGTCGTCTTTTGACCGATTGACTCGAAATTGCACACGCATGTCCTCCTCACTGGTGGAATGAGGCTCGCCGGTTTTGGTTGGATTCTGGTGGAATTTGTATTTTTGGTGAATATTTTAAAGAAAAAAATGGCCTTTTTCATGAAAATGTTGGCCGATTTTTTCAATAGCTTCCAGGTCTTTGGACCGATTGACTCGAAATTTCTCCCAGACGTGGTCCTATACTGGCTGAACGAGACACAGCAGTCCGCATTGGATTCGGGTGAAATTTGTATTTTTGGCGAATATTTTAGTGAGAGGGACAATGTTTCATGAGGCTGGCTTAAGGCTGAGGCTAGGGTTAGGGTTAGGGTTAGGGTTACGGGGCTAGGGTTAGGGTTGCGGTCGTCTTTTGACCGATTGACTCGAAATTGCACACGCATGTCCTCCTCACTGGTGGAATGAGGCTCGCCGGTTTTGGTTGGATTCTGGTGGAATTTGTTTTTTTGGTGAATATTTTAAAGAAAAAAATGGCCTTTTTCATGAAAACGTCGGCCGATTTTTTCAATAGCTTCCAGGTCTTTCGACCGATTGACTCGAAATTTCTCCCAGACGTGGTCCTATACTGGCTGAACGAGACACAGCAGTCCCCATTGGATTCGGGTGAAATTTGTATTTTTGGCGAATATTTTAGTGAGATGGACAATGTTTCATGAGGCTGGCTTAAGGCTGAGGCTAGGGTTAGGGTTAGGGTTAGGGTTATGGGGCTAGGGTTAGGGTTACGGTCGTCTTTTGACCGATTGACTCGAAATTGCACACGCATGTCCTCCTCACTGGTGGAATGAGGCTCGCCGGTTTTAGTTGGATTCCGGTGGAATTTGTATTTTTGGTGAATATTTTAAAGAAAAAAATGGCCTTTTTCATGAAAACGTCGGCCGATTTTTTCAATAGCTTCCAGGTCTTTGGACCGATTGACTCGAAATTTCTCCCAGACGTGGTCCTATACTGGCTGAACGAGACACAGCAGTCCGCATTGGATTCGGGTGAAATTTGTATTTTTGGCGAATATTTTAAAGAAAAAAATGGCCTTTTTCATGAAAACGTCGGCCAATTTTTTCTATAGCTTCCAGGTCTTTGGACCGATTGACTCGAAATTTCTCCCAGACGTGGTCCTATACTGGCTGAACGAGACACAGCAGTCCGCATTGGATTCGGGTGAAATTTGTATTTTTGGCGAATATTTTAGTGAGAGAGACAATGTTTCATGAGGCTGGCTTAACCCTTGCGTTGCCCTTCGGGTCAGGGTGGCCCTCCCCCTTAATGATTACCGCGTGTGTCCGGTAGAGGCCGCTATTACCCCCTCTGCCTTTTGTCACGCACGACCGTTGACAGTAGATGAGTGGTAGCGCATGAATAAAACACATCTGTCACACTGCCTCTGATCTCCAGGGACCCTCCAATGCCCCCCCCCCCCCCCCCCCCCCGTAATAATGACCGCGCGTCTCCCAAACGACTGTCAACGACCGTTGGTTGCCCTTCGGGTCAGGGTGACCCACCCCCCCCCCTTAATAATTACCACGTGGTGTGTCCGGCAGAGGCAGCCATTACCCCCACCCCCCCTCTGCCTTTTGTCACCCCCCTTCGGGTCGGGGTGACCCACCCCCCCCCCTTAATAATTACCACGTGGTGTGTCTGGCAGAGGCGGCCATTACCCCCACCCCCCCTCTGCCTTTTGTCACCCCCCTTCGGGTCGGGGTGACCCACCCCCCCTTAATAATTACCACGTGGTGTGTCTGGCAGAGGCGGCCATTACCCCCACCCCCCCTCTGCCTTTTGTCACCCTTTTGACACCCAACGTCCCCGGTAAACCGAATGACATGACACACAGCGACATCTGGTGGCCGAGAAAGTAGAAGGGTGCTTGAAAACGCAACAGAAAAGTTCTCAGCCAATACACACAGGCTGCACACGGCCTTGTGGACCTGCACACGGCCTTGTGGACCTGGACAGGTTCGGATGTGGATTTTAAAAAGACCCCCCCCCCCCACCCCTTTTTATCCCGTCTACATTTTTTTGACCATTTTCCAGTGAGACTCAAACTTTGCCATCACCCAAATTCTCCCCCCTTCCTCTGATCTCCAGGCACCCGACCTCCCCGGTTAAATTATCTCCAGATGCCAAAGTTTCCCCTGTGTTTGAAGAAGAAGAAGAAGAACACTGAAGAATAAAATACGAGGCCAAAGAGTTTTGCTTTTATTCAGTTCAGCAAAGCACATCACATCAGATCACATCACATCACATCACATCACATAATACTTGAGACACGAGAGGCTTCTTAGGGCGACCCGAGAGGCTTCTTAGAGCTGGGAGCTGTAGTGTGAGACCCAAAGTTTGCCATCACCCAAATCCCCCCCCCCCCCCCCATCATCTGATCTCCAGGCACCCAACCTCCCCAGTTCAATTCCTCTCCAGATACCAAAGTTTCCCCTGTGTTTGAAGAAGAAGAAGAAGAACGCTGAAGAATAAAATACGAGGCCAAAAGTGGTAGAGTTTTTTTGTTTTTATTCAGTTCAGCAAAGCACATCACATCACATCACATTACACAATACTTGAGACACGAGTGGCTTCTCAGCACGGCCCGAGTGGCTTTCTTAGGGCGACCCGAGAGGCTTCTTAGGGCGACCCGAGAGGCTTCTTAGAGCTGGGAGCTGTAGTAAAAAAAAAAAATAAAAAAAAAATAAATAAAATACGGAGATGACTTGTTTTACGATCAAGGATCGAGGGTAACAATTACACATCACAAACACAGGTTGTTACTCTGAGTCTTACCTCCTCAGTCTTCTGTATTCATGTCATTGTCATGCCCGTCGCTTTCCATTTTGAAGCGTTGGATACGTTTTCTAAGCAATGCAGAGGGTCCGATCTTTCCGCACAACTTGTTCAGCAAGGGTCTGTTGCTTTCCTCTGTCAGACTCAGGAACGTTTGTGTGTCAATCTCTTCAGATGTAAAGTTTGGGATATGACGCTCAAAACCCCACTCTCTCAACTTGGTCTCGACAAACTTGTCCATTATAACAGACGAAAACACGTCCAAGAGTAGAATTAAGCTCTCTGAATGAGAGACAGAATGCTGAGACTGAGATATCTCTGTCTGCTGAGACTGATTTTATACTGTCCAAATGACGCAACCAGTCAAGTTTCTTCAGTTCAACAATATAGTTTTATTTCATTTGTAACACACATCGACATCATGACATGTAGATTAGTACAGTGAGATTTTATTCATTTCTTTTTTTTTTTTACTTGACAAACACTAGCACATCTTTCATAGACATCCCTAGAAGGTCAAAGGCGTGCATGTTAAAGGAGGCCACCACCAACGAGATGAACTCCCGGTTGGCTCGAGGGACGGTAGTGTCGCTGCACAGTTTGTGCAGTATCCGAGTCATAGCGAGGGTATTGCATTCGTTTAACCCGAACTCGGCATATTCCTCTGGAAGCAGCTGACCGTGTGTCTTCAGTACATCCAGGGCGCACTTGACGTTCACGATCTTGTTCCTGTAAAGCGGCGTCGTCGTCACGGTCTTGAGAAGCGCCACCTTGTCGCCGAGCGCAGAACGCACCTTCTCTGTCAATTCCACAAGGGGAGGATCTCTCCTGACTGAAAGAGACCGTACGTACAAACAAACAAACAAACAAACGTGCAGAAATATTATTTTAGACTTTAGTCAAACGGCGTGTGGCTGATCGTATTCCATCCAGGCCCCGATTAATGAGCTCAGTAGCAGCACACAACACAACACTCACCAAACTTCCCCCGGGGTCCGCGTTCCAGCAGCTCTGCGTACAAGTGCTCGTCCACCTGAAATAAGACCCGTAGGAATTTCATTGCGCTTTCCTCGCTCTCGAGGTAGCGATCGATGACTTTGTGCATCAACTCGACCGGATTCATCTTACTTTGATAGTAAGACCAGAGGAGAGGGACGTGCGAATCTTCTGGAAGTAAGCGATCCAGATAACCTCCGATACACCGGTGTCTCTCTGCTACGTCGTGCTTGTACGCCTCCAACATCTGGACGCGCGAAGTCCACTCGATCGAGCCCGGGCTGCGGGCTTTGTCCGCTTCCACCTTCAGCATTTCTTCCAACACTTTATCCACCACCGTGTACACGGGGACAGGGCACGCCATGGTCATGGGCTTTGGTGCAGTACGCAGACTCTGTACACAGAAGAAGAAGAAGAAGAAGAAGAAGAAGAAGAAGAAGGGTTGTGAATAAACGGAGCTGTTCTGCTGTCTATTTACACATACAGTATATATATATATATATATATATATATATACACACACACATTTGCTGGGGGTGGCCAAGCAACCTAACCCAACCCAACCCAACCCAACCCAACGGAAGACTTGACAGACACTCTGTACAGTCCAGTATCACCGGTTAGAGGAACGGTCGGCAGTCGGACACTCTAAACGGTATATCCCCTATTGGATCGATGGTCTTACACAACCAGTACTCTTTTGTCCAACTGATGCCATGTTATCCGATCGGTACTGTTCTGTTCGACTGACGCGATTGCATCCAGCTAGTACTGTTGTGTCCAACCGTAACGTTGTTATCCAACCAGTACTGTCGAGTCCAACTGAGGAGACATTATCCAATCGGTACTGTTCTGTTCGACTAACGCGATGTCACCCGCCCGCGACTGCGGGTTTCACGGCTAAACAGGTGTTGGACGAGATTTCCTCAAACGCCGGCCGACGCTACTCTGATTCTGAAGAGGACGTGTCGGAAGAATCGGATGCGGGGGAGGAAGGCGAGGAAGACGGTCGTCGCGCGGGAGAAGAGGCTGAGGCTGCGGCTGAAGAAGAAGGAGAAGAAGAAGAAGACGAAGAAGAAGAAGAAGAAGAAGAAGAAGAACAAGAACAAGAACAAGGAGAAATATACATGTCCAAGAACAACACTATCAAATGGTCCTCAGTGGCATTTTACAAACATCGCAGGGTAATAGCGCAGCACGATGCCGATGTCGATGCCGATGTCGATGACGATGCCGATGCCGATGATGTCGACGATGTCAGATATATGAGGAGGGGAAGAAGGGAAACAACAACAACAACAGCAGCAGCAGCAGAAGAAGCAAACTCACCGGCACCGGGACCCACCGCGTACGCCGTTGCCAATGCCCACGACATCGTGTCAACGTTTCAAATGTTTCTCACACCGGCGATAGACAAAATTGTGCTAGATATGACAAATCTGGAGGGTTTTCGAAAGTACGGAGACGGCTGGAAAGACATGCGTCGAATCGACTTGCACGCCTACATAGGGCTGCTGATCCTAGCAGGCGTATACAGGTCTCGAGGCGAGGCCGCGGCCAGTCTATGGGACGCGGAGAGCGGTAGGGCGATTTTCCGTGCCACCATGCCTCTCAAAGTGTTTCACATTTACTCGAGAATGCTACGCTTTGACGATCGCGAGTCGAGACCCGAGAGACGCGCCGCTGACAAACTGGCAGCCGTAAGAGAGGTGTGGGACAAATGGACCGAGCGGCTTCCCTACCTCTACAACCCAGGGCCTGACATAACGGTGGATGAGCAACTGGTTCCCTTCAGAGGTAGTAGTAGTAGTAGTAGTAGTAGTAGTAGTAGTAGTTGTTGGCATACAATAAATGCTTTTGGTGTGTGTGTGTGTGTGTGTGTGTGTGTGTGTGAGCGAGTTTGAGATGAATTTTTTGGTTTGTTATTCTTATTCTTATTCTTTTTTTTTCCCACCCTTTGTCTCCTTCTTACACACACACACACACACACACACACACACACACACACACACACACAAAAGGTCGTTGTCCTTTCCGACAGTATATACCGAGCAAGCCGGCCAGGTATGGAATCAAGACGTGGGTGGCGTGTGATGCAAAGTCGAGCTACGCGTGGAAAATGCAAGTCTACACCGGGAAGCCGACCTCTGGCGCTTCGGAGAAAAACCAGGGGATGAGGGTTGTGCTCGATGTCACGGAGGGACTGACGGGCGGCAACGGCAGAACCGTCACGTGTGACAATTTCTTTACCTCTTACGAGCTCGGACAGCGCCTCTTAGAGAGGAACATCGCCATGGTCGGTACGGTTAGAAAAAACAAGCCCGAACTCCCGCCGGCGCTGCTGACATCCAAGAACAGACGAGTCTTGTCCTCAAAGTTTGCATTCACGTCCACCACCACTTTGGTGTCCTACATGGCAAAGAAAAACAAGAACGTTATGCTCATGAGCACGTTGCACACGGAGGCTCCCCACGACGACGACAAAGACGACGACAACGATGTTGGCGGCGGCGGCGGCGGCCATCGCAAAGACAAGAAACCGGCCATCGTTCTAGACTACAACAGCAACAAAGGAGGTGTGGACAACTTGGATAAGGTGATTGGAACATACAGCTGTAGAAGAATGACAGCGCGCTGGCCCTTGGTCATCTTTCACAACATCATCGACGTTTCTTCGTACAATGCCTTTGTGTTATGGCGAGAGATCAAACCTGGCTGGCTGTCGGGTAAACGAAACAAAAGGAGGATGTTCCTGGAACAACTGGGAAAGGCGCTGGTGACTCCACTCATCCAAAGCAGGGAGCGTCTACCTCGCACGGCAGCGTCTGCCTCGGTCGTGAGAGCTGTTCAGAGAAGAACAAGTAGCGCTAAATGTCGTGATCGACCTGAGGAGGAGGAGGAGGAGGAGGAGGATAAGAATGAGGATGTAGAGGCTGCAGAAGCAGAAAAAGAAGAACGACAACGACAGCAACAACAACAACAAAGAGAGCAGCAGCAGCAGCAGCAGCAGCAGCGGCAGCCCATGACCACCACCACCACCACCTCATCAGCTGTCAGCTCACCTGGAATACATAGCAAGAGGAAGAGGTGTCAGATATGCCCACCAAAGATGGACCGTAAAACACAGACTTTGTGCTTTGGTTGCAAGACATTTATATGCAAAGGATGTACACTGCCATTCTGTCCGACCTGTGCTCATTTCAGTTTAGGAGCTGAGATTAGTGGTGGAGATAGAAGATAGAAGGACAGGACATGTTGGCTGACGGGCTGGCTGGCTGGCTGACTGACTGACTCACTGACATATGACTGAAATACTGTGTATAGTCCCTAAATGGCGCTACAATGATAAGACACCAGCCCTGGCCCTGCCACATTGCCATTGTCCTGGGGTGGGGGGGGTCTCTGTGACCCTCTTGTGGACATCAGCCATTGGCCTTGCCCCTGCCACATTGCCATTGTCCTAAGGGGTCCCTGTGACCCACTGCTCTCTACAATCATATTAGATTTACTGCTGCAATACTGTATATAGTCCAAAGGCGGCGCTACAATGATAAGACACCAGTCCTGCCCCTGTCCCTGCCCCTGCCATTGTCCTGGGGGGTCACTGTGACCCACTGCCCTCTACAATCATATTAGATTTACTGCTGCAATACCGTGTATAGTCCCTAGGCGGCACTATAACGATAAGACACCAGCCCTGCCACATTGCCATTGTCCTGGGAGGGGTCTCTGTGACCCTCTGTTGTGGACACCAGCCCTGGCCCTGGCCCTGGCCCCTGCCACATTACCATTGTCCTAAGGGGTCCCTGTGACCCTCTACCCTCTTCAATCATATTAGATTTACTGCTGCAATACTGTATATAGTCCAAAGGCGGCGCTACAAAGATAAGAAACCAACCAGCCCTGCCCCTGTCCCTGCCACATTGCCATTGTCCTGGGGGGTCACTGTGACCCTCTGCCCTCTACAATCATAGTAGATTTACTGCTGCAATACTGTGTATAGTCCCTAGGTAGCGCTATAACGATAAGACACCAAACCCGCCCCTGCCATTGTCCTGGGTGGGTCACTGTGACCCTCTGCCCTCTACAATCATATTAGATTTACTGCTGCAATACTGTGTATAGTCCCTAGGTAGCGCTATAACGATAAGACACCAAACCCGCCCCTGCCATTGTCCTGGGGGGTCTCTGTGACCCTCTGTTGTGGACACCAGCCCTGGCCCTGGCCCTGCCCCTGCCATTGTCCTGTGGGGTCACTGTGACCCACTGCTCTCTACAATCATATTAGATTTACTGCTGCAATACTGTATATAGTCCCTAGGCGGCGCTATAACGATAAGACACCAAACCCGCCCCTGCCATTGTCCTGGGGGGTCACTGTGACCCACTGCCCTCTACAATCATATTAGATTTACTGCTGCAATACTGTATATAGTCCCTAGGCGGCGCTATAACGATAAGACACCAAAGCCGCCCCTGCCATTGTCCTGTCCTGGGGGGTCACTGTGACCCTCTGTGTGTGGTGAAATGTAAAGACAACACGAGGGTTAAGGGGTCACACTGGAATGGTCAATATGTAGACGGGAGAAAAGGGGGGTCTTTTTAAAATCCACACCCAAACCAGTCAAGGTACACAAGCCAGTACACAGGTACACAGGCCAGTACACACACTTGTCAGGATGGCTCCGTACACATCCAACAAATGTGATGTCAATGGGAGCACTCAACGGTCCATCTGCTGCGAACATATGCAACCAATGTTATGCTTATAGATGCTCAGCCAGCCAACTGCTCATTAATCATCAGATGATGTCATATAAGGGGTTAACTGTCCAGCCTTTGTGTATAAATATCCAACAGATGTTATGTTAATGGGAGCTTTACAGCAGACATTTCCATCCTGACTTGAGGAGAAGTAGCAACAATGGCTACACTCTCCAACCAAAACTACATTGATGTTTGTGGAGGGGACCACATTGAACAAGTCTGATCGGATTAGCTGTTAACACATTTAAGGTATGTTGAACATTTACAGAACTGTTGTTGAATAAAGACCTTTAAATAAGAACATATGGTAACGTTTTTATTTCTGGTACTGACCTTTTCACTGTGATGATACAAGACACTATGATGCAAAAATGTAACATGTTTTCATGACAGGATACCCAACATCCCAATATATCAAGACTACCTTGCGGTATATGAGTAATGAATGTGCACGCATCAAGTCGTTGTTCCATCAAACGTTTATTGTCCCAATACAGCAACACACACACACACACACACACACACACACACACACACACACACACACACAGAGTTTAGGAACACATCAGACACTGTGCATGAAACATATGATCAGGTTCAGAGTAGAGAGGGCTTGTTGAGGTGTCATGTCACGTTACACATCACGCTCTCTGCGGTGAAAGATAGTCCTTCTTCAATGTCTCATTTTGTTTATAACAAACACAGTCACAACTTTGTGCACATCGGATCTTCTTTGTTGGTGTCCCATATTCTCAAACACAGTCACTTCTGGATTGTGTCTTGTGGGCTTTAGGTGTGTGTGCAGTTATTCACAGCCTTCATTGAGCTTCTCTACCAGGTCGTTGTGCCTGATGTTTCTCATCAGGGTGACCACTGCTGCTCGAGTGTCACATTCGTAGCGCCGCGCTATAGCTGTTGCCATGGCGCTTCTATCTGTCATATCATCCAATTCAGCCTGACTGAAAGGCTTACGAGTCTTGACCTGTAAGAAGCCCATGTAGAACTTCAGTTCTCTGATACTGGCTTGGGTCAGCTCCTCCAAGATGGCATATATTTCTGTAGGTGACATGTCAGATGCTACAGGGGAGCCACCGCTTCCACGTTGGTTGTCAGCTTCCCAGATTGACATGAACAGAGAAGAGGCATGGTCTCCCTTCCTCCGCACAGTGTCTATGAGTTCTCGTGCCCTGTCACGAGTTACTGGTTTAGACTGAATACACTCCTCTTCTCCACTTGTAATCAATGCGTGATGCAAGGCAAAATCCATCACGGTGTGCAAATGATGCGCGTTGCAACGAGGACCTTCTAGGTAACTGAGTCGTTTTTTTAGGAGTATGTCCATGGTCAGAGCTATTTTATCTATCTGCAAGCTTGCCTACCTGATGTACAGTTCAGGTTATTGTTGTTAGTAGGTAGATGGTTGTGTTCATGTTCATATAGTAAATGTGGATGGACACTGCCATACTGGTTGGACATTTTCTGGTTGGACAGTACACATCCACAGACTCTCTTTTGGGTTTTTTTTTAATGGTTTTTTTTTTTTCAAAATAGCATTGCTTGATCCTCTCTCAGGTTCGGTTGCCATGAGAAAAACATGCTGGTTCAACAAACAATGAATTTGAATTTCAGCACCCTAAAGGTGAGAATGTGATCTTCCCACTAGTATCTCGGTGCATCACCTTTAGCATGTCTCTCCAATTGTAGTAAGAAGTGGGCCTGTAACTTCCCACTGACCCTTGAAAGTTGACAAGGTAGCCTTGACACTCACCTACACACACCTCCGGCACCCCGAGATCGGGAGAGAGTTTCACATTGAAATAGTACACGGTCCCACTCGGATGATTCTCCAGGTATAGGTTGTCTGGGCTGTGCATCTGCTTCACGACAGCAGATTGGTTGAACAAGAGACAGAGGATGCAACAACATGGGTTGAGCCATTGAATCTCTCCGTTCTCAGCTCTACTCGAGACGAACCGGTTGTAGGATTCGGGTGAGATTAGCGAGGTCAGCGGCCTGGGATTTGCGTGCTGAGCGTTTACCAGCATACCCTTACATGTACGTCCATTGGAGCACAGTGGCAGATCCTCATCATTCAGCATGCTAGTCAGCAAGGCTCTATTGTACACGTTACGGGTTAGCGCTCTGCCTGGTACAGCACGCTCGGCAAGAGAGGCTACCAGAGGACGTGAATTTTCAGCCAGCAGCTGCATCACAGTCAGCACAGGAGTGCAGCTTGGGCACATGGGGTTTTTATCGCTATCGGACGTGCAGGTGCACGCTTGTGGTGCGAAACAATCATGGAACAAGGTTCTGATGTCCGAGGCTGACAGGTGTCTACTTCGCGAAACCTTGTCGAAAACCTGCGATTTGATGAGATCTCTGTACGCAGCAATGTTCTCCTCGTCATACACGATCTCGGTTCTCGGATCTTTGCTTTCGCTGGACGTATCAGACCTACACCATAAGGTGCGGGTCTCGCGTCGAGAGCAACCTTCCAGGCTCCCGGAACACTTGGAACACGTCGACGCGCTTTGGTCTTTGTGTTCAGTGGAGCACCTAGAGCACATCCAAACACAGCATACTTTCTCCTTGACGCCATCGAAGCAGGCACAGACTGTGCAGATGAACTCCTGTACAGTTGGACACTTTGTGAAGTGAGGCTGTGTCAGGTGCCATTCCGGGTTGTTTTCGAAGCAGGTTGTGCACACCCTGACGTTGCACGGACAGCGGAGTTTAATACCCGCCCTCATCCTGTCTTTACTGCTTTTAACCAACGTGACCAGGCACACAAGACACTTTACACTGGAGGGCTTGAGACGCTTGTTGTTGACTTTTCCAACGTACGTGACTCTGGACACTCTCCTGTACAAGTTTGTAGCTTTTCGTACTGTGCCCACCCGTGCAGCTTTGCGCTTCTCATTGCAATATCTCAGCAGGCCGTCTGGAACCACACCAGTGAAGAAGGGGCTGTTATCTATGGAGCTGTCGTCGTCACCGCCGTCGTTGTGCTGCCTGTTGCACAAGGCGCTGACTTTAGATCCTGTCCCCGTGATGGAAGACATGATATATGTACCTGGAGCTGAGGGTTTCCCTTTGAGTGATCTAACGGAAGGAACTGTGAAACCTTGCAATGTGCACAGATTCAACTTTAAACACACAGTGCGGATGTTGATTCAACACTCTGTGAGGACTAAAAGGTGCTCTTGTTCATCTGACCTGCGGCGAAAGGACAGAGTGGACAAGCAGGACACTGCGTCTCCTTTTGTACAACAAAGTGACACTGAGAAGGGTGGCAGCAGCAGCAGCAGCATGAGTAAAAGACGAGGGGGTGGAGGAAGAGACAGGAAGAGGGTTGGTGGGTCTGGCTGTTCTTCTATTACTACAGCTACTACAACAACAACAACAACAACAACAACAACAACACTGTGGGCCTACGAAATGGACAACGTGGTGACAGCGTACAGGTGGCTGATACAGAATCGAAGCCTCAGGTATCCTAAGTGTTGCAACGCTGTGATTTTGTATCAACTGAAAGTCTCTCGAACTCTCCCACCTGGTCTGTACGTGTACAGGAATCCTCCGTCACACTTTGGCTGCACAAAGGAGAGGCCCTTGACAGTCATAGATCAGTTCAACTTTGACAGTCAGTCTGCTTATCAGTTGGAAGGACTACCCAGCACGATTACCATCCAGATGTTCCCAGGCCGTGACAATTATAGTGCACTGTACGTGATCGGTCGCAAGCTTGCCATTTCGGTACCTGAGTACGGGAACCGACTATTTGGAGAGGCAAAAGCTCTGGCGATCGCGGAGCCCTGTTTGACGATGAATGCAATTGCGTGCGAGCATCACGATGTAGCCATGCGGACAGAGCGAATGTGCGTCATTGATTTACGCTGGAAGGGGTTTGACACTAAAACCGCATGCATCAAAGCCATCCCCAGAGTACGAGGACTACACGCTGTAGTGTGGTCCAATCATAGCAGCAACTTCCAAGAGATTGAGTGTAAAGTGTTGATGTGGGTCGTTGGACTCACAAACGAACTACCAAAAGAGGTGCAGATGATAGACTACAAAAGAGAATCACTTGGGGTTAGGTACATACTGATGGACCTGGAAACGTACCCTGGGACTTTGCCCAAACCTCCTAGTGATGATGATGTTGCTGCTGCTGCTGCTGCTGATGATGATGATGATGATGATGATAATAATAGAAATAATAATAGAAATACATCTTTCTTCATACACACATACTTTACGGGCGATCCAGTGTTGGCAACAAACGCAATCGGCGAGGTTACGGGATGTAGGAGTAGAATGGGTTCACCGTGTCATCACGCGTCAAGTTTTACTTTCTGGTACTCATTACCCCTGGGACATTGTCAACCTACACCTTTTAGCTGCGGGCTCAGACACAGTTGTTGTGCCTCTATGATCACAGAAGAGTGTAAGACGTCACTGTTGGAATGGGTTCTTCGACAGAACGGAACTGATTGTCTGGGGATTGCAGTGCAGCATACCCTGTACTATCATGCCAGGGATATGAAATACAAGATGATGGTGTCGCACACTGTCAGGGATAATGACACCTCACTAAACATATTCAGACTTTAAGTGCTAGCGTGCGTGTACTGCGACACACACACACACACACACACACACACACACACACACACACACACACACACTTAAAAGACTGTTTGGGACACACGTGGTGAATTAGCTCCAGGAGCACCTTTGTGTTTCACGATATTTACAGATGGACTTTCTCATAGGAGCCACCCTGCATTGGACATCATATGAAACTGTGTGTCATTAGGTGTTATTATGACAAAAGAAAACGTTTCGTGATTTTGTACAAAAACTCTTAATTCTATCTGAATATTTTTATAGCAACCAATGGCTTGCCGGGTTGAGGATGTCGATGCTGTGGTCAAGTGGAAGGTCATCGCCGCAGCCCTTCACGATGGAGCACTGGACTACTGTGGAACCTTCAAATCCACAGATGAGGCCATCACCTACTTGTATGGCTACCACCGGAGACAGAGACAGACTGTTGCGACCTCCACGACGCGGAAGACACACAGACATCATGACTTTTACTACCACCCAGAGAACATACCGGGTTCCGTGGGACTCGGTAGCTTTTTCCCTGACAACACTGTCGATTATTGCCTAATGTGCAAGCACATAAGGATGGAAGTAGTCGCCGGCAGGTTTCGGTTAAGAAACTCAATCGCTGCTCCTGTTGTCACAACAACGGGTCCGTGCGACGAATTGAACTTACGGCGCTTGGAACACTTGGCCGTTATGCACACGCCTTACTTTGCACTGCTGTTTTTGGAACTCGTGGAGAACAAACGCTACGGCTTTCACCAAAACCACAGTGCCAGACACAGTATCGCCAAATACGTGTTCGAGCGGCTCGACAACAACGGTAGTGCATTTACCAATGGACACGATGACCCTTTTAGATTCTTGAGGTTATGGTGGAGAGTTCAGGACAAACGAGGTTCCAGGTACCTGCAAGTGGCTATCCCTTCGTACGTCCAGTTGCACAGTGGTACGACTACATGGAACCCAAGACTGGACACCTTTGCTAGCAGACAACCTGAACCTCTTTACACGTTCTTGACTAAGCAATGTCTATGTCACGAAATATGGCCGAGAGATTCCGTCCTTACTACGCCTGACGACAACACACTGACATGTAAGGTGACTACGGTGGTAACCGAAGGACAAAACGTGTCTACGTTTTCATTGCGTGTCCCAATCCCCAAGGTGCATGTCGAAGACACCCTACATTCAACGGTCAGGACTTGCAAAGCTAGAAGCCATTCTCAAGTTCGTGACAGAGCGGTGAGCTGTAGCGACCCTGTGGAACCCAGGCTCGATTGCGTGATATTGGAAGACGTTGGTCACGTCAGGGCTGTGATGATGCACATTGTCACAACTCTGGATTCGCAATGGCAGCCGTTGACCTGCTGGCTGTCGAGTAAGCAGGGCAGAGATACTACGGACATACTGCAATCGTATTATGTCTACAGGGTCTTCCTGGGCGTAATGGGCTCTCTTAGAGACATGTGCCTGTCAAACACGAGACCGCCCAGACAATTGTACAATGAGACAGAGCACGGTGAACCTAAGCTTGCCACAGCGTTCTTTGTTCACAGTGAAACACACGATGTGCTATCCTTGTTGCCATTCATCTCACTGTCCAGGATGTATAGGTCTTCCAACGTTACCGCAGATGAGATGAATTTCCGCGTCGCGTGTACCGATTTGGCGTTGTGTGTGTTGTACGCAGGCTTGCGACATGACGGGATCGTGTCTATACAAAAGAAGATGACAAACTTGTGGGAGACAATGGGATCGACTTCAGATGATGTCCCTATGGTATTGGAAGACAAAGACAAAGACTGGCGTGAACGGCTATCGTTCTACGTCTGCAGGTTTTGCAGAACCGGTCTGGTGAATGACAATACGTGGTCTACACTGAAACCGAAGGAGGTCAGCTCAAGAGAACCGAGTGCAGTCGACGTGTCGTCTCGCGTGTACTTGGGTAAGGACTCACGAAGAGACGACGCTCTGCAGGATAAGCTACTGGCTCTGGACATTAAAGCACCCCTACATGTCAGCGTTATAGAACATCTGACGGACGACGAAGCGTTCGCACTTTGCTATCATCGAAACTGCACTACACCTGCACCCGAGGCATACCACGGATTGCTTAGTACGATGACACTGGAAAGGAGGACAACGCCGAGTTGGAGCAACGCGTCCAGGGTCAACGTCTCCTCAAGTTCCTTTATGGGATGTCACCATAGGAAACGTACCAACAGCATTGTCCCTGAAATGGAGACAACTAATGCCACGGCTCTCAAACACCTAAGGGGGATGAACAGTGCGGTAGAAGATGACATTACAAAGGTCATCCCCACGTACCCGGTGGCATCTACCGGTGGCTCGGTAGCGCCTAAGATATACCCGGACGCTACACAACGACTAGAGCAACACACGTCCACCTTCGATAAACCCAAATGTGACACGGACCCTGCGGTGAGCAACTCTGTGGGATTCCGGACAGACTTGTGTCTCACTACAGGCACACCTCAGCTGGTCTATGCAGAAGGACTGATGAGAACGCCCAGTACTCCGGGTAATGTGTTCATAATCAATAACAACACGGCTTCTCGGGGGTTCAGTACCTCCGAGGGACAGTCTGACGAGGCTCGTCTGGAAACTGAACCGAATATGTACAGCCAGTCCCAGATAGCTGGAACACCAAGGACTCCGGCTAATGCGTTCCTAATCAATGATGAAGTGGAGTCTCGACAGTTCAACGACTCCAGGGGACAATCTGACACGGGTTGCCCTGGGGATGAACCGAACACGTACACCCACTCCCAGATCGCTTCATGGTTGTTTAATTGTTTCAGAGGTCAGTTCCAACACAACCCCTGTGTACTCGAGAAAATGGTAGAGACTGGTTTAAGGTCTGAGACGACGAACGATTCTGGTCTGAGTCAGCCACAGCATCATCAACTACAACATCAACAACAACGTCGTAAACAACAATGGCCACTACAACATCAACAACACCAACAGCAACACCAACACCAACAACAACAGTTCCAGCAGGTCATGCATGACCCCAAACCCAAGAAGAATCAGTGTCCCGATGAGGTTGAGACGGCTGAATTGGGAGAGCTATATATACATGTGGGAGAGCCTGCACCACAAGACAACGAAGACAGAGAGGCGACCGTTCGAGAAGACGAGCTCATGACAAGAAACTCACGTTGGAAGTCAGTAGGGTTTCGCTCAACCGTCATCGAGGACTTTGGATATACACCATACCACAAGATGAGGTATATCACATGTGACGGTGTCACTAACGCGAGAGTGAAAGATCTCGCAGTTGAACAAATAAGAAATTCCATGCCCATAACGCGCCCCTGCAAAGGTTTGGTTGAGCCACAACAATACCAGGGTTGGCTGAAACCAAAAGACTCACACACTCACACGTATGGCGTGATACGCAGGGATCCCAATGATTCCCAAATAAGCTGGGCCAGCGGCGTAGAGTCTTGTAGACGACACCATAGCACACTGACCTGGCCTAAGCAACTGGTCTACCGAAGACGGACTCCTAGCATTACGCTCAACTGTAAAACGGGCCCGCAAACATACGGAACGGTGAATCTGTCGACGCCTCCTGAAAACAACTTTCGACACGTAGAGCTGACAATCAGCATGTTCCCAATGTTGAGTCAGGAGGATACGGTTAAACTCCCGAAGGTTAAAAGCGCACAGGTACATTACCTGGGCGCAGTCTGTGTCATCCAAAATCTGAACGGTCTCTCAGGGCACAGGATTTTTGTATCGAATGTTGACATTTTACAGGACATACTGGACATGCACACCTCTCTCCAGGTACACCCGTTTGTTCCCAGGACGCTATCTCTTCAGTTGATGAAATCGCCGTTTCGAGACAAGGGAGCGGTGGGAGTGTTTATCAGTGAGGCTGCCGGAGAGTGGAACTTAGGCTGTGCATTCGGAACTTCCCTGCAGAAGGAGAGCGAGAAATTCATCATGGCCTATCACGTCCTACAATGCCTTCTGAGAGTGCAGATCCTAACTCTCAGAGTTCTGAAGTTCACTATGAAGTGTATACAACCGGCCAGGATATGGAGATGGCACACCGGATTCAGAGTGGACTTCATTGGGTGTCTGGTCGACACTATATACGCGTGGAGGGATGAGGATCCCGTGTGGGGAGCCGTTGAGGGTCTGGCTACCGTCTACTTGACAATGAAACAACTGGACTTACATGAGTATTTGCCAGCTGATGTGCATAAGACTTTGAAAGACACACACGACCGTGTTTTCGAAACGGCCACCGCACAAACGCGTAAGAGAAACCGACCCCGTTGTCAGGCAAGGCCCTACTCTGAGCCCTACTCTGAGCCTGACGACGAGCACTTACTCCATAACGTGTACAACCTTTGCAGATTCACAAGACGAGATACCTCGGTTGAGAGTGATTTGTATAAGATACTGGGCCATCTCGAGTATGCAACGTTTTCACTCTTTACTGTGGGCGCAATCCTTCAGCCCTACGGACCTTTCTCCATACAGGTACACAACCAAATTTTCAGATGGAACAAGGCCATTATAGTGGAGCCCGTTGTCTTTAGACCAACACTGGCAGAGATGATGGTTGTGTTCAAGGGCAGCACTCACACGATACCTGGTTTTAAATCAGAGCTGAAGAAGAGATTACCATATCCCGGCTACCGGGATCGACACTCAGCACCTATGGTTGATGAAAAGAAAGAGATAGCCGCTGCTGCTGATGCCGCTATTCGTGCTGCTACTGCCGCTGCTGCTGCTACTGACGCTGCTCACAGTGCCGCTGTTCATCATAGTGATGCTGCTGCTGCCAGTGGTAGTATACTTCAGAACAGCCATGGGTACAATGTCACTCAAGGAGCGATTCATAATCCAAGGATAACTGTCGGTCAAGGAGCGATTCGTAACGCGGGGACAACTGTCGCTCAAGGAGCAATTCGTAACGCGGGGACAACTGTCGCTCAAGGAGCGATTCGTAACGCGGGGACAACTGTCGCTCAAGGAGCGATTCATTGCACAGGTTCAACTAGTCACAGCATGTATGTCCCTATGTACTAGTACAAGGGTATTATGAAGCCTGTATTTCCCTCATGTCTGTAGTGTTGTATTATATTGGGTGGACGTACTTCAACTCATATGCCAGGAATAACTGGCCACATCATGTATTACTCTGATGTTTGTTGTATTGTGTTGTGTTGTGTTGTGTTGTGTTATGTCATGTCATGTTATGTTATGTTATGTTGGGTGAACGTACTTCAGCCAGACATAGCTGGCCATATCCTGTATTGCTCTGATGTTTTTTTTTGTTGTTGTTGTGGATACAATAAAAAAACAACTTTGACTGTTTTCGCAGCGTCTTTTTTAATTTGTACATGATTCACATTGTACACACAGACATTGGCTATATACATCCATACACAAAATGAGATGAGAAAAAAGACACGGTCTAAATCACACAACAGGTTCATAATGAGAACTTTTGATAAGAACGTGGCTAAAATGCCCTGAGCATAAAGCACACTTCAGCTACGGTCAACCATCTTTTGTCCTGCATGAGAAGAGATTTCGGTCGATCCATGATTTGTGGCAATACATTGTATGGATAGCAGCTGACACTCAGCCGCTGCAGCTTGCATTGCACTTGCATATACTGTAACAGTGGCTAGAGGTACAATGTCACTCAAGGAGCAATTCATAATCAAAAGGATCACTGTCGGTCAAAGAGCAATGGTGGTGACAATGGTGGTTATGATGGTGGTGGTGGTGGCAATGATAATGATTGTGGCTGGACCTGTGGCTATGATGATGATGATGATGATGATGATGATGATGATGATGATGATGATTAAGGTGTTAACGGACCCTTCTTCACTGAGTTACAGTCTCTTAAGGGCTTCAAACTGCACATGCCAACCATTACTTAGCGAAGGTGTCACACAAGAGGGGGGTGTTTTTGATTCCACATCCTTACCCTGAACCTTCCCTAAAGGGTGTACCAGCTGATCCTCCTCAAAATGGCTGATAATGATGAAGACCCACAGTTACAGACTGCACGTTCCTCTATCAAGCTTCCTTGGGGCCAAATAAAAGGTGGACCTAATGCGGTAGTAGCACCCCTCATCGAGATACCTGTCGGGGGTTGCAACGTGTGGATCGACTGTTCTCGTTTGCGACAGGCAAAGTGGCTCAAGAGACGGCCTGTGGCTAACCTGGTCGCTACAGAGGAAGCCCCAGAGTCAAAGCGTCCAAGGTCCGCCGTAAAGCTTCCTAGGGACCCAATACAAGGTGGACCTACAATGGCTACAGTCGGGCCTATGCCAAACGTCTCGAAGCTGCGAGATACGGGACCTACAACCGGGAAATGACAATGCAGGCTTTTGGACTTTCCATGCTACAGACACACCGCCTGCACTGCTTGTGCACGTGGAATGCTGACCTGACATAGCTGGCCACATCATGTATTGCTCTGATGTTTGTTTTGTTGTGTTGTGGATACAATAAAGAAACACTTTGACTGTCTTCCCAGCGTTTTCTTTTTTTTTTATTTGTACATGATTCACATGGACATTGCACATACAGACATTGGCAAACATTTATCAGCGTTCAGTCGACAGTTGAAAATGACCTATTCCTATATTTCCGTATCAGCGGGACAGTGATGACTGTGACTGCTGCTGCAACACAACATATGGACAGTACCGCAGACGATGTAATGATCGTGGTGAAAGCTGTGATCTCGCTCCCAGAATCCTCACTGAAACCTGTGAGGTGAACAAAAGACATGAGTTTAAAGTATTCATCATTCTACGAATCTGTATGTGTGATGGAAGTGTTTCTCACCATCAGCAGACTGTTTGACTTCAGCAGGAATCATCACGATGATCTCTTTCTGAGGACCAGAGAGCACTCGCACTGCACATCTAACATCTGTGCTGTTGTCACGGAGACGAGTCAGCACAGCTGTAGAGGTGACAGTGACTGTACCGTTGGTGTTGGAGACACTGACAGGGTCAGACAAGTGGACGTTGTCTCTCAGGACAGTTAATGTCACTGTGGGAGCAGGTCGACCTGTGGCTGAGCAGGACACAACTGTCTCCTCAGAGTTTGAGTCTCCCACATGGAGAACGGGTTCATGCAGCTCTGCACAGAAAAGATAATTAAATGTTGTTAGTGGTGAGGATGAAGGCACAATGCAGCAGCATGTTTTGTGTAAAGTTGGTTGATTCTTACCGTAGACTTGGAGGCAGGTTGTACCAATGAGAGCACCTTCAGGGTCGGCATTGAACAAACAGTGATAGCAGCCTTCATCTTGTTTTGTCACGTTTCTGATAATGATGGAGCTGTTCTGCAGTCCAGCATCTTTAAACTCTACTTTATCTTTAAAGTCAGGATTCACTCTTTCACCATATGTAGTGGTGTAAGTAACAAGTGTTTCCTCCCACTTAGGGAAAACTTTCTGCCATGTGACCTGAACAACATCTTTGAACTGCACAAGCTGGCAGCTGAAACGAGCTTCTTCTCCAACAGCCGCCGTCACAGTCCGATGTGTTTGTATCGGAGCGGTCAGACCTGCAGCAGATGACAGATTAGTTACTATGATTGTGGTTTTCTCTTTAAAAATGTGACATAAAACATGAATTATTAGTCATGTGAAGCCAGAAATAGACTATTGCCTGGAAATGTGATTATATTGTACTACATACTTTCAGTTTAAGAACAAGAAGTCACACAGCTGTATAAAAATGATTATATCGTGTCTTTCCTACCCTTCTGAAAGACTCCAAGCACACAAAGTAAATGTAGAACTGCACCGAGCGTCATCTCTGCTGCTGACTGTAGGCAAGAAGATAAAGTACCAACTGCTGCTTGATACGTCTGACAGAAGATATGAAGCTGCAACAAGCCGCTCCTGCTGACCATTTACTTTGCTGTGTATTATCCAACATGTTAGTAATGACGCGTCATGTTTTAGACAAGCTGTCTCTGAGCAGAGAGTTCGGTTTTATATCATTTCCTTCCATATCGGACTACCAGACATAGCTGGCCACATCATGTATTGCTGTGATGTTTGTTTTGTTGTGTTGTGTTGTGTTGTGTTGTGTTGTGGATACAATAAAGAAACACTTTGACTGTTTTCCCAGCAGTTTTTTTTTTTATTTGTACATGATTCACATGGACATTGCACATGCAGACATTGGCTATATACATCCATACACAAAATAACAAGACACGGTCTAACTCACATTACAGGTTCATAATGAGAACTTTTGATAAGAAAGTGGCTAAACTCAGGGTTGTAAATGGGGTATTTGAATTCTGAGATCATTGCTGGAAGTTTCCCATGTGCCCTGAGCATAATGCACACTTCATCTACGGTCAACCATCTTTGGTCCCGCATGAGAAGAGATTTCAGCTGATCCCCGGTGTCCACTTTAATGTCCTTTAGGTATGCCGCATGTACATTCTTGTTACCTATCACGTATTCAGCCGTTTTACTGGCCAAGGTTTTGCGAAGTTCCTCTTCGCACTTACCGGTGCTTGTAAGGCCACATAACATGGCAACTGTGTGGAATCCGCAGTAGCCATCAGATGGCACTTGGCTCACCTTCAGGCCATTCAGTCTCATGTACGCGGCTAATGTGCCCGTGTGGTAACAGTCACTTGTAAACCTCTCGTGGGATACCATGCTGGTTAGGTTAGAATCGAACGCAACGGACCAGACACCGCTATTGCAAGAGAGTACACCAGGAGCCCACAGTCCCTTGTAATGTTCATTGATTATGTAGTAATTGTGACTGTTGACAGTAAGCTCCACATTGACTCCGAATAGACCTCCTACAATTGCTGTGATAGGTATGAAGCTAGATTCACTGTTCGTTCTATGATCATTTGCAGTTATGTGATGTATGGTATTGCAGGTTCCAAATGTAGCCTCAGATGTAACACTATGATCGGTAATGGCTCTTATTGCTAAGTGTACCATCACGGCCAGAGCTTCGACGGTGGATGGTTCCGCCGATGCAGCCGTAGCACCAGCTCCTGTTCCTACAGGGTGCATGAGAGCCCACAATGCCTCTATGAGTGAACAATAAGGGGTAGCAAATTTCAATCCCCATCTCGGCGTGTCCGTAGTCATAAACACTGTTGAGGCAATATTTGTCATGCAAGGGTTCTTTACAACTGATATCTCAGAGTGTTTTGCCGTAATAGACACGCTATGCTCTTTTACACGTGTTAAGAATTTACGATTGTCATGAAACCCTAGTCTGTGTACATCCACCACTAGCCCTTTGCATACGTGAAGGTTTTCCCCAGAGTGATTGGGTGCATATACTTGACTGCCCTGTGTTGTTCCTGTTGTTGTTGTCGGTGGTGGTGGTGGTGGTGGTGGTGGCGGTGATGATGATTGTGGGTGTAACTGTGACTGTGATGATGATGGTGGTGGTGGTGGTGGTGGTGGTGGTGATGACAATGTTGATGATTGTGGCTGTGATGATGATTGTGACTGTGATGATGATGATGATGATGATGCTGCTGCTGCTGATGATGATGATGATGATGATGATGATGGTGGCTGTGGTGACGATGGTGATGATGAACCCTTCTTCGCCGAGTCACAGTCTAGATCAAGATATGTCTCCTCTGTATCCTCCAATAATGACCGTACCACGTCCTCCAAATGAGGGTTTAGAAAACGAAGCGAGTCATACCATGGGTCAAACTCACTATCAGGTCCACGTAAGGCCTCCGCAATTGGTCTATTGTACCACTTGGTCAATGTACCTTCAATGCTACTGTAAAGGCCGTGCGCCAAATTACCAAGGTACACAAAGGGGGGAAGGTTATCATTTTTAAGACACAATTCATCCCCGTGCTCCTTCGCGAACCACAAGTCTCGGCTCTCTATTGCGCTCTTGACACTACCCGGGGTCGAGTTAAGTTCCTTTGCGTAAGGCAGCTGCACCAGAAGCTCTGGAACGTAGAGCTCCGCGATGCGTAGAACGGTACCCATGTCGATTAGGTCATGAAAAACTATGCGTAGAGCGTGTACGATCTCCTTGCTAGTATAGTTGCGAACTTGATAATTGTCAGCTCCCATCACCCACTCAAGTTTGAGAGCTGCACATAAATGTTTGTCTGCATCTGAGCCGCTTCGCAACAATTGTTTCTTCACTATAGGTTGTGTGTGTAACGCTCCCATGTACACGAGCACATACCACGCTGCAAAGTATAACAATCCCGCTGTAGTAACCGTGCGATGAGCTCCATCGTTGTCATCATCGTCATCATCATCATCATCATCATCATTACGGTTCAACACCTGCAGCCCACAAGCCGCAAATGTCAAAGCTATGGTTGAGCTTACGAGTCGATCAGGCGTACTGTCACCTTCTGCCGCAAAGCAAGGTAGAACCCCTTTGCTCAAAACTTGGATCATCAGATTCCTTTCGGACTCACTTATCAGCTTGAGATTGACTAGAGTGCTGACGGGACACACAAAGTGCTTCGTGTAATGCTCCACGTTGACTTTGATAATACCCCCGGTGCTCATGGGTATGAAACGTTGCAGAACTGCGGGTTTTACACCTCTCCACCCTCTGGCCAACAGCTCAAGTGTGTACACGGGGCTGGGTGACACAGGGAGAGCCAGGGCTTTGAACAGCTGATAACACACCCTAGTGGAGTTGACAAACACGGGCCACATTCTACCCGAAAATCTGCGCGTATTAGGTGCCTTAAGCGTGAGATGGTCCAAAGCCGAGGCCGCGACTCTAGGGAAGCATGCCACGAGAGCCTCCGTTATCACGTTTAGATCTTGAGCCCTCGCTTCCGTGGCGCCGTCGGGTACCTCTTTCAGGATGTCGACCGCAGTCGAGATGTTGAAGTCGTCCTCTCTTGTAATTGGGTAAACGACAGGGTCTCGCCTAGGGGAGAACTTGTCATTTCGCATAATGACCTGTAGCAGCTCATGATCGGGACCCGGGCCGTCGTTAGTCGGGCGGTGTTCGGTGTCGTTACTCGGGTTCGCGGCGGACACATCACGGAGGTGGTCGTTGGCGAACATGACAACGAGAGCCTCCGCATTAGCCATAGAGTCCGTGGCAGCCTTGTACTCTCGGAACCGTACGGAGTGCATCAGGATGGACTCGGTCCAAGCGTCTAGTAATTGTTTGACATCACCCCCCTCGGGCTTGTGGATGTGATACAAGAGCGAGCAGAGCTGGATCACAGCTTCGTTTCGTACCAGCCAGTCTCGCTGCCGCGAAGCCTCCACCGCTGCACACTCCACGAGAAACACGCAGGATGTCAGGACCTGGCTCCTACATTCGGCACAAGCGATTCCCATTATGCGAGCCTCCGAGCAGCGCACCGCCTGCACGGCGGACCAAGGAGTGTAGCCGCACCATCTCATCTTGTCCAGAATCCGCCCTACGATTCTGTAACCTTGTCCATTGTGGGGTTTGCTCGGACACTTTACGTTGCGAGCAAATACCGTGGAGCCAAGCGCTGTCTTGGTGACACGCGTCCAATCGTAAAACTCCTGAGCCCATCCTAGCTTAAGATCGTTGTTCGTCTCCCGCGCTTCCTTGCGGTCTTCGATCCAGTCCGAACGAAGGATTTCATGAAGCACCGGAGCGAGCATAGCGTCGCAGACAAAGGGTCCAAATAACTCTATGCCTTCGTCCATATTTTCTTTGCTCGACAGCCACTTGTTTGTCAGATATAGTAACCCGTCATCGTTCTTGTGCTCAAGGACTACTCTGTTTAGTTCTGGTAGCTGTATGCACATTAGACCCGCCATCCTCAACCGCGACACCGATCTTCCACAGACTCTTTTGTCAGAGAGCCATACGCCATTGGGGGACACGTCCCGCATATGTACGGCGTGTTGGAGTGACACAATATTGCCATCTTTTACATAACTTACTGGTGTCTCGGACTTATCAAACAATATTTCAGTCCGAATTGACCGTTCATCAAGCACCTCCACGTACGGCACCATGCGTCCGGTTAGCGCTTCATCAAACGATACATTATAGGGTGTAGCGTTTTTGTCGGCGCACACTTTTTCCTGAACCGCGTAATCTTTTGCGCAGTGTAGACACGGCTGACCGTCACACGCAGCCTCGATCTCTTTTTCAGCATCGTCTCCGCTCCTGCTATACAGCAGGTAATCGCAGTCTGTGTCCATGGTGTAGCGATATACAGATGCGATACAAGTGTTAGATTAGTAGTACCCACACGCGACGGCCAAACATGAAAAAAAACAACGACAATGAAAAATATAGAAAGATAAAAACTCTTATACAAAACTAAGCTCCCAAAATAATCTATAAAGATACAGAAATAAAACAGAAAAGAAATGCCTTTAAATGTATACTTCTCTTGGCAGTGTAAAAACAAAAGTGGTCGCAGGCGAATGACAGTGGTTGGTCACGACAAGACCTTATCACACAACCCAAACTGACAGGGACTAGTACTGTAGACCGTTCGTGTCTGCGTACTGACATCGGGTCATCGCCTCTCTTAGCTTGGAGCGAGACTGAGCCACCTGCAGCTCGAGAGAGCCCTCGTTCCTGACCATCTTTCTCACTTGTGAGACGAGCATAGACCGTTCATACAGCAGAGTCTTTACAGAAAGCTCTCCCACGCCAACTATGGCCTCCAACACCGTCAGGTCACTGCGGACATCAAAGTACAGGTCGTTCATGTGAGAGTCCCAACTCCACTTCCGAGAACTCATGTCCAAACGAGTGCGAACGTCCTCGATCGCAGCGTCTATGACCCCCTTGCGTTTGTCAAAATTTGCTGGCGCCGACGAGAGGTTGAGATCTATGGTCTTCAGTGCACAGACGCAAGCTTCTCCTACCGCCCTGGGGGTGACAGAGATCACCTTGTTTAGCATGCGAGCCACATAGGCTCTCGCCTCGGACCAAGGCTCACCGTGGCTCACGCCCGGTCTGTCTTGAGTTAGGTTCACAAACTCCATCACAGAGATGTCTCTTGACACCTTGGAAGACATTTCTCTCCACACCTCTATGTAGCGAACGTACAGGTTGGTGTAACGCTGGAGGACCATCCTTAGCGCCTCGCCGTCAGTGTAGCACGCGTTTAAGGCTTCGTGGATCGAAACGATGGCGCGGTCACCACACTTGGCCTCTTTGTCATCATCATCATCATCATCATCATAGGGCTCCGCTTTGACAACCTCTCGAAGCTGACTCTTTGCAGCTAGGCGAACCATCTCCTGTACAAGGTTGTTGCGCCCTAGTGCAGCCTGTACCATGTAGTGGAGATGCTCGTCACTGGAATCGACCCTAAGCTCGGGGTACCGCTCTAGGACCTTCTTAAAGCCTATCATGAGTTCAGAAACGGTCTTAGTGTAGCTGGTCAGGGTCCGCCTGTAGTTCTCGGCGGCGGACTTGCAGTGAGCGTCGTAGGCCTCGCATCGCATACACCTACGATTAGAGCAGGCCGCTGTGTCCCCTCTTGCTCCTCGGGGTGATTTTTCTCTAGATAGGTCTGCGGTGGTCCATTTCGTAACTCTCCGTGATGGAAGGTAGTCGACCCGGGGGGGTTCATATTCCTCACGTTGGCGGTAATCGTCACACTCATAAGGTATTGACATAGTCTCTTCTTCACTGTCGCTATTTTGGAAACGTATGACTTTCGGTGGCTTCTTATTTGGCTGAACATCAAAGGAACACTCAGAGCTCATGCTGGTGTCATGACAATCCGGGACCTTCGTCCTACTCCCAGGGTTAACGGATCCCTTTTCCATTGACTCGAATTCATCATCGAGATGACCCGGACTCGACGACCCTTGCTCCACAACCGACATTTGTTCATCACCCAAGACGTTGTTTTTTGAGAAGATAGCTGTGATCACCTCGGGCAAGGTGGTCCCCAACGAGATACTATGATCAAACGAATCATCTCTCTTCCAGAACGAAACGGTGCCGTTAGAGGTGGCCATCACGATGTTGCTACTGCTACTGCTGCTGCTACTACTGCTGCTACTACTACTACTACTACTACTACTACTACAAGCGTTCAGACACGTAAACCTGTCGCAATCAACAGATGTAATACTGTGAGATCTCTCGTTCGCATGTGTGATAAGTACATGTTCTACGTCTACACGTGTCTCAAATGGGGAAAGTTTCAGCTCACTGACGATGAACGATCGCACCTATTCGGTTGCCAGAGTGAAGTATTCGCCCAGTTAGATCCGATATGGGTGTCCAGGTTCATTGTAAGGTGCCGGACTTTGTATCAGGGGACACTGAAAAGATGTCTTTCTCTGACACCCATTAGGCTAGCCAAAGTAGGGTACAGTAGGGTACAGACTGGTGAGGGTACGTTTACGACGATCGACAGTAGAGGCCGAGTGGTGCAAATCGAGTATTTCACAGAGCCACGTCCTCCCAAGAAATTGTGTCTTGGAGAAGAAGCCTTCGAGGTCTTCGAGGAGACCCTGTCCGTGTTCTCAGATGTGGCTTTTAGGATGCACGGCAACGGTGGAGCTGGAGCGCGAGTACTGCCTTCGCTGGTGACCTGTCGACGGTCCTCGGACTCAATCTGCGATACGTTGTCCGGCTTGTGTTCAAACTGGCAGACGTGTTACATCGTCAAGGAGCGTGACATTCGAGGCCTGAGAATGGACCCCGGCTGCACCATCTACGCGACAGACGGTCAATGTCTGTACAGTTTGGTCTCCTCGTGGAAACTCGACATCTGTCTGATCTTTGACGAAGGCTGTCGAGAAGAGATGATTCGTACACTGTGCGCTCTGGCTATGGGGGACCGCAAGTTGGGGATAGAGTTCAGACTAACATGTGTTATATCTGATACTGGGGGAAAACTCTTAGACCTGAGAGACTTGCACCCTCTAAAGTCGGACTCGGCGCTGCTGCTTCAGCGGCATCAACAGCAGCATCGACAGCAGCAGCAAAACATTTCCAGCCGTCGGGAGCTTGAGCCGGAGCCCGATGCGAATACTAAACCCTCCGGCACCCCTGTTCGCGACAACTGCTGTGTTCGCGAAGGCTTGACGTCTCTGAGAGACATGACAAGACTCCCCTCGGGGTTCTCTATTCTTGCAGAGAATGACATTGTTGTGGTTTTGAGACACATATTGAGAGACGCTGTGGTCATTGTACCCAAGAGCGGGGCTGGTATGTCAGGGGTAGAAGGAAAGGTTCAGTTTAGAGACGACGACGGCGGCGGCGGCGGCGGCTGCGGCGACGACGACGACGACTACAATGACGTTTCGGCTACGAGTGGCTATGTAACAGAATGGTTCCCATGTGGCTACTCTATGTTGAGAGTGGAAAGGGGTTTCCCTGGCATTCCTCCTGTTGTGATATCATGCAACGGAGATGAAAACGGGGACCAAAGTAAAACCGTGTGTAGGACCGCAGGGAATGTGCCGACATTGCACGTCTTCAGGAGCTCCGAGTATCACAGGGTGCTTCCTAAAGGGTTCAGATCAAAGAATAATGTTTTCAATCAATCTGTGTGCTTGCTGCCCGGGACCATGACAATCGTAGCCCCGCTTATCTTACGTTTCACAGGGTGTGTCGCTATCATGTACGCGTACAATGTCTTCAGGCAGCTGAGTGTCAACAAGTCCGAGAGTGCAAGCAGTCCTGTCCAACTCTCGTTCATGTCAACCCTCAGCCTGAGAGAGGCTCAGACTCTGCTCTTGTCATACCTGTCTCTAAAAGAGCCGTCGTTATACGCGATATCAGAGAAGAACTGTGAGATCAGGTTCACTGTAAGATGTCATTCGGTTTTATCAGAACTCAGAAGGCTTGTTTCTGTCGCCCCGACTGTACATTCTGGGCTCATCATGAACCTGGATCTTTCAGGTGTGGAAGATGTAATGTGCGAGGAGCTGGAAGATGACATATTGGGAGTTGGACACGGTGTAGGGAGAGGGGAGGTTGAAGCCGAAGACGAAGCTGAATGGGAGGATATTGATGAGGATGACGTGGTGAATGGGTGCGTTGGTCAGGACAATGATTGTAACTCTATAGATTGTGAATCTGATGATGATGATGATGATGATGATGTAGATGAAAATCAAATCATATCAAACGTATCCAGAGCTGTCTACGGCGGTCCACCAAGGATAACAACGGGACATGTGGTCAAATTTGGACTCGGGCGAAGTTGTGAATCAAGTTACAAGTGGGTGACGATTGGGATACGGACACTGGGACTGGTTAACTTGAACATATTGAGGGCTTGCGGTGTGTTTTACTTCAAACACGGGTACGGCAGAGCTGTTTTAAAGATCCCCAATACAAGTGGAGTAACACCGGAACCCCGATGGTTAGGGGCGCCTACATTGCTTACAGATGACTTGTGTGTCATTATACCAAATGAGAAATCGAGCCCACTGCCTATGCCGTTGCTGCTCGACTGTAGCGACTGCTTCTTTCAACTAAATTATTCTCCCAACGCTGCAAATAAGACAACGATCGACTCTGGAGCTATTGCAGACGGCGGGCTAATCGTCGAGATGTCCAGGGTAGAGCAGGCCATACGTAGCGAGAACGCAAAAGGTTACGAGGAACAGAAACTCTTCCGTCTCTTCAAGACCTGTCGCAGAAAGAATCAACAGTGTCTATTCAACGTGGCAATCGACAACCCTGCAATAGGGGGAGGAGGAGGAGGAGGAGGTGGAGAGACTGAAAGAGTTGATGGGCCTCTGTACAAGAGATCTTGGCTTAGGTTACAAAAGCGAAAGATGGGATCATCGACTGCTCCCTCTACCATAGGAGATGGAGAGTTCTTCCCTTCTATCGAGATCGCAAAAGAATGTGATCTGGAGGAGAGCGACGAAGACATGCTCTCTTACCCGCTATCGGAATACAATCTGAATCTCACCGTCAAGTCTTCCCCGAACAGTTACTCGATGATTAGGGCGGACAGGCCTCACGGTGAATGTGGCTCGGTTTACGAGGCGTGCTTAGACGAGGCTGTGCTACTGGGACACTGCGCGAGGGTCCTTGCCACACGGGGTACCAAGAAGAACTTTGACGTGAGCGCCTGTCTGACCTGGTTCTACAGATCCATTCATCCGTGCGTACCGGACATGAACATTGGAGACGTGATACTCGACTACGAGTTTACCGTACACGGCAGGGGCGAGCTGTCGCCAATATACGCTCTATTGAGCCATTTGGCGGAAAGTTGCAGGGTCAACTGCTTCCCAATGTGCAAGCTGATCACACTCAGTAGACACAGAGGCGCATCGGTATGGACGAGGGGCACAGACGCAGCACCGTTTCACTCACAAAGACTGAGAGCAAATACAATCGGCGCGTTCTTGTGTGCTCAGGATCACAGGCTAGCGCCTCTGCTATCGAGGTGTTGCAACCCAAAGCCTGTGCAACCCTGGGAACTCTGGAGGGGTTGCGAGCTGCTGCCTCGCGGAGACGAAGAAGAGCTCCTGTTGCGAGCCTACTCTAGAACGCTCGGTCCTGTGTTTGAGTTCGACAAAGTGGAACGTTTCCCAAGTGAGGTCAGGACAAGTCTCGGCACTTGGACATTCATGCAACTAGCAAGTAAATCTTGCGGTGTCAACCGCCACCCAGGCACCACGGTGGTAGACGGCTACACTATGGCATTCGCATCCGAGTCTCCTCTTTTCTACATGAGAGACAAGGGACCCTTGGTGCAGAAGCTGGAGTCTGTCGCGGTAGTTGTGGACAGTAGCTCGCTCTACAGAACGGACGTGTTGAAGAAAGAGGACCCCGAGTGGCCCGATCCCGAACCTATAGACACACGAGAACGCATCAAGTGTAAAACCAAGAGCTCCGTTATCAGTGACATGTTCATGCGCACCGGAGGCCGGGATCCTTTAGAAGGGTATAACGTGACGAACGAAAGGTCTTGGCTTAAACTGATCCGTGCGCAGTGGACATTCAAAAGAGCCCCCAGTGAGCTGTCTCAGGATCATCAAGACTGGGAGCATGAATATCCCCTCTCTGAAAGCCTGACCTCCATAGGTGGCCAGGGTAACAACAACAACAACACTGTGGTGAAGTGGCTCTGTGCCGCTCCTCCTGTCAATTTTCATTCTAGACTGATGAAGAGTTTACCACCAGACAAATTGGGCCTGGCCTCATTCGGACGTATGGACATTGATTCTAGGATGGCTCGAGCACGAGACCCTGCCGCGTGGAGAGGTTTTGACACCTTGTGCTCCCGCGTGCTGACGTGCCCTACCGAAAAGGTGTGGACTAGAGGCATTTGTAAGGTGGTGAATAAAGGACTGAAGGTTTTCCAACACGAGACGTTGGTGCCTATCGCCAACCTGATTGTGATAGTCGAGCCTGGAGAGTGGTACGCTTCTCCATCTAGCAGCAGCAGCAGCAGCAGCAGCAGCAGCAGCAATGATGACGGTCGCGGTGATGACACCGCTCCGGTGGACGAAAGTCTGATTTTTCACACCGAGGTGTGCTCGGCTTCGGAATTCATCGTAGCCCTAGCGTGCAGAATGCTCTCGGGAGAGGTGCACGAAGAGCTTGAGATAAAATGCTCGAAACGCGGCGTGTACAATTACCTGCAGCGAGCACTGGCTTGGTTCGCAGGTGCCACGGGGCCTTTTAGATCGCGAACAGTAACCGTCTTCACACCCGAGGCAGACTCTGTGGCAGAATGTTGTTGGACTCACCACATTTCACCCCTGGGCCTAGACGTTCTGAAAACAAACAGAGCGGGGTACCTGGTCTCCTGTAAAGGGCGCTGTGGCGAGAGGGAGGACGTAGCCATTATACTTGACAAGTCAAAAGATATAATTCGCGTCAGCAACGTTGGTAACCTTGTGCTACATTCAAATCAAGGGACGTTGAAAGTGTCCGAGATGCAAGGGGAGTCGGGAATACACGCTGTCATCAGGACTCCTGTGGACACTGTGCCACGAGGTGACGACTTCGAGAGCGGCTGTGCAGAGGTGCACGTTCGTTGCATCCGTACGCTTAGGGAATTCTGTAAGGTCAACTGCCTACCGAAGGGAATCCGAGGTCCCGAAACCTGGAAGAGACCTTTACCGTGGTCAAAGAGAGACCCCGGGTCGTTTTGCTCAAACGTGTCACAGTTAAAGTATAGATGGGAGTCGGGGACGGATTTCACTGAGGCGCTTGCTCGAGAAGACTCGGGAGAGGGCAGCTGGTGCGGTAAGCAACTGCGAGATTGGAAGAGGTGCTCCTCCGATGGCAAACTGATACCGAGCAGGGAAAGATTTTGGTACCTAATAAACTACAATGACTCCTTCGTGAGACAGAATGAAATTGAAGACGTTGGGACAAGGCAGGTTGATGGTTTGAGACAAGAAGCAGCAACATCGACATCGACATCAACAGCAACCACAGAAGTCATGGTGAACTGTGAGTGGCGTGAGCTGGGAGTCTCGAGTTTACTCATACTCAATTCACGTGTAGAGATCGAATTCGTACCTGCTCTCCCCTTGAACGGCGGGCATGTATTCTTCGAACCTGTGGTGCACGCCAACTACACGACAAGGGTGAGATTGGACGATAACGGCAGGCTTGTCAAGTATTACAAACCTCACAATTTCTTATCTCTCATGCACGACGTGTACACCGTGCTGGTGTACGGGTGCGGACTGAGACCGGTGTTTGTACATGACTCGTCAGACAAGGCAGGGGAGAGGGTTCTTAACCTTGTGACGGGAACACTAGCCATTGCTGACAAACTGTGCCCCAACGTATGTCCTAACCGCCTACGGATCGTGATTGTGATTCGGGAAGGGAGGCGAGCAGAGATGTTGAAACGTGCTCGCTCCATCAGTCGTTGTATTGTCTTGACGAACATTACCACCACCGCCACCAACACCAACACCAACACCAACACCACCACCACCACCACCACTAGTAGTGATGCTCTTGCCCTCGCGTACACATTCAGGGAGTTGCCACATAACCTAGAGAGGGAGATAATGTCTTCACCTTCTGTGCGTGGTGATGACAACCTCGCCGTCCACTACACTTTACCCGAGAGGTTTATCGGCAACACTGGCATGTCTGCATTTGCCCAACTAACCAGTCTCTGGCCCTCTGTTTCCAAGAGGAGCGACGTGAAACACCCGGCGTGCTCACGAGACCCCAGATGGATAGGACTCATGGTGTGTCTAGCGGAGTGGGAAGGTCACGGTCAGCTCGCGGATACCGTAGCTCTCGGAGCCCTAGAGGCGCTGAGGTCCAGGAGCCTCGACGGCGGCACACGGACCAAATGTCAGTGATCGACCTGTATGATTTAGCGTGTAAAGCACGGTTGTCGGGAGTGATAGATCCACAGCTGCGGGAATTTGTAGACACGCTTGTTCGGGAGCCCAAGCGATCGTCCTTGTCACCCGAGGAACCTTGCAACAAACAAGTAAACGAATACACCGTACTGCTGACCGTCCGAGGTGTGGAAAACAGCGCGTCTATAGTCAAAAGACCGAATCAGCCGCTGACACTCTCCGAAGCCGTTGCCGTCTACGCGAAGCTGAGCAGAGACTTTATCATTTGCTCTCACGAAGAGTCCCTCAACACCTTGGACTCGCTACAGGACTTCTTTGCGCTGATGCTCCGCTACCCCATTGTGCCACAGTTGGCTATGGACACCAAGGAGTGTCCCGAGTGTTACTTTGAGACAGAGATAACGGTTGATACGTGGGAAGAAGTGAGGAGGAAGATCTCATGCTACCATTTCACGCTCAGGCACGAACAATTTGTTTTCAGTGAGAAGGACGAAACGTGTACTTTCCGCATTGACGATGACGACAACAACAACAACAACAACAACTGCGAAATGGTGAGAGTTGGACCTTGCGGTAGTGTGTTCTCCAAAGATGACATGACCAAGGACGATAACGGTGGCTGCAGCGGCGGCGCGGGTCAAAGTCTGAAACCTATCAAGTTCCTCGAACAGTTGGAGTCGCTCAAGAGACGGGATGAAATAACCAAACAGAAGACGTTGGGCAAAGACATACTCCACCAACTCAAGTCGCATATTCGCACACTGGAGGAGCTGGAGGCACCCAGGTATCTGAGTGACTACCCCTTGCGTTGCCTCTACCAATTTTATGGCTCGTTAAACAGGAGCCGTGACAGAGCCCAGTTCCTATCGCAGCAGTACCCCGAGTTGCACGAAGACAGGCGCCAGGCTCAGCTAAAAGTTGAACAGCTGAGAAGGAACTTAAGGTCCACTTCCTCCACAGGGACCAACGATAAGCTGCTTTCGTACATGTGCATGGCGATGATCGGTCCCGTTCGTAGATACAACTCTAGGTACAACGTCACGGCCGAGAGAGTTATGTTATTCAAGCACTTGATAGCATCGGGATTCCCTATAGAGACTTCTTCGAGCCTGGTGAAAACCATCACTGCTTCCAAGAGAGTTTCGTTGATCGCTCTACCATTAGAAGGCGGGATCGAGCTACAGTTAAAAAGAACCGTTCAACCTACCACCTACAACAGAAAGATAGCAGCCTTGATATGGTTGTTCTCGCACATCACTGCCTATTGTACACTGCGACAATTGACTCATGGATACGTACGAATGGGAGATTCACCCGAGGACATGTGTTGCGACGGCATCTACGTGTTTGACCAAGACCACGTTGGCTTCAGATTGTCCCGAGCGTCTGAGCTGTCAAGACCAACCGGTGTCCACTCTACAACAGCATCAGAATCAGAATCTGCCTCAGCGTATTGCCCCTTCTCACGAATTCTGGAACTGCTTGCACTGCGGGATAGCGTTCAAGAGAGACTTTACCAATCGAGTCATTAGAGCCGGACCCGAAATGTCTTACGATGCTCTGGTGCAGTTTGGTAATTCTCCCATAACCAATATTGTCAACCTGCAGTGGAAATGTGCGGCTCTGGAAAAGTACAATGCAGATCGTGCAGAATCCTCTGCTGTCAGATGCAAACAATTACTCAGCGACTACACGGAAAAAAGACAGAACGGACATAAAAATGACAACAATAAGGTTTCCGCTAAAGTGCAGCGTAAGTCTACTAAGGGCTCAGTCAAGTGGGAAAGACCTGTCTGTATGAAAAATAAGAAGAGAAAATCTGGGACCCCACACAAGCAGACAGGACATGAATGAGATGAGCCCAAGACTTGTGTGTCTGTATTTTCATCCCTATTATTATTATTATTATTATTATTATTATTATTATTATTATTATTATTATTATTGTCTTTGATATGTGAGCATGTAGAGGCTGAATAATGAATGCATGTGAACAAAGAAATAAATAAAAACACAATCTTCTTTATTTTGTCTTGTGTCTTGCTTGTACTACCATTTTGTTTGTGAGAATAAAGAAATCAACCAACTGTCATGTCACATCAGGCTTCTTTATTGTACTTCTTTTACACTGCACACATATATACATACACCACAGAATCGTACACAGCATCCCCTGTCACAGCTAAGAGTAAAAAACTCTGGATCACAATTATTCGACATCTGTAAAGGGTCTGTTTAATCTAAACTCTTTCCAGCCCTTGTCGTGGTCTCTGCTAGGTACTGCGACGGTGCAGAGTCTTGGATTGGGTCCGAACCAGGTAGTACTGGTTCTGGGACGGCAGGTAAAGCTACACTCAGGTACGGGCTCTCTTGTCTGCCCTGATATGAACCAGTCGGTAATGTTCTTTTGTTTCTGACCTCGGCTACCCGGGCAGCTGCGTCCGAGTGTCTCCTCCTTGAACCTGTGCCAATTCACCTCGTCATGCCCCTCTTCGGTACCAGGTGGTGACCACCATAAGGGATAGGTGATGTCCGTCTGTGTTGATGTTTCCTTGGTCATCCCGTGTCCGAATCGTTGGGTCAGGAGGTGATCGCCAGGTGGAGCCTGAAAGGGAACTGGTGATGATGGTCTCCCAGTCTCGCAGGCCTTCTCAGGATTTGGTTGACAAACAGAGGTCTTCAGTTTCAAATGATATGACATACCCAAACAGCGGATCCGTAGATCAATAAACTTTATTGATATGTCACACACACACGACTCGAAGACGTTTCAGTTGTTTCTAACATTGCTTTATTGTTGCATAGCTTTTATAGGTTACATTTCATGATTTCCACACCCATAACACATGTGTCATTTGTCCTAGAACATCTTGACCTAATTCATGAATCGCACCGCCTGAGCTGTCAAGGCCAACAACAGCATCGGAATCAGAATCAGCCTCAGCGTATTGCCCCTTCTCACGGCAAAACTCATCCACCTCCGTTTACGCGCAACACCCCAGCATTGGTGGGACATTACGCGTAACTGCATATGTTTCCCTATGTCTTCGTCCAATGATAATTTTTTTTTTTTTTTCTTGAGCTGAATAATTTTATTTTTTTTAACGGCAAAACTCATCCACCTCCGTTTACGCGAAACACCCCAGCATTGGTGGCACACTAGGCGTAACACCCCAGCATTGATGGGACACTACGCGTAACACCCCAGCATTGGTGGGACATTACGCGTAACTGCATAGGTTTCCCTATGTCTTCGTCCAATGATAATTTTTTTTTTTTCTTGAGCTGAATAATTTTATTTTTTTTTTAACGGCAAAACTCATCCACCTCCGTTTACGCGAAACACCCCAGCATTGGTGGCACACTAGGCGTAACACCCCAGCATTGATGGGACACTACGCGTAACACCCCAGCATTGGTGGGACACTACGCGTAACTGCATAGGTTTCCCTATGTCTTCGTCCAATTATAAATTTTATTTTTTTCATGAGCCGAATAATTTGTATTTTTTTTAACGGCAAAACTCATCCACCTCCGGTTACGCGTAACACCCCAGCATTGGTGGCACACTAGGCGTAACACCCCAGCATTGATGGGACACTACGCGTAACACCCCAGCATTGATGGGACACTACGCGTAACACCCCAGCATTGATGGGACACGACGCGTAACAACCCAGCATTGGTGGGAAACTACGCGTAACTGCATAGGTTTCCCTATGTCTTCGTCCAATGATAATTTTTTTTTTTTTCTTGAGATGAATAATTTTATTTTATTTTTTAACGGCAAAACTCATCCACCTCCGTTTACGCGAAACACCCCAGCATTGGTGGGAAACTACGCGTAACTGCATAGGTTTCCCTATGTCTTCGTCCAATGATATTTTTTTTTTTTTTCTTGAGCTGAATAATTTTATTTTTTTTAACGGCAAAACTCATCCACCTCCGTTTACGCGTAACACCCCAGCATTGGTGGCACACTAGGCGTAACACCCCAGCATTGATGGGACACTACGCGTAACACCCCAGCATTGGTGGGACACTACGCGTAACTGCATAGGTTTCCCTATGTCTTCGTCCAATTATAAATTTTATTTTTTTCATGAGCCGAATAATTTGTATTTTTTTTAACGGCAAAACTCATCCACCTCCGGTTACGCGTAACACCCCAGCATTGGTGGCACACTAGGCGTAACACCCCAGCATTGATGGGACACTACGCGTAACACCCCAGCATTGATGGGACACTACGCGTAACACCCCAGCATTGATGGGACACGACGCGTAACAACCCAGCATTGGTGGGAAACTACGCGTAACTGCATAGGTTTCCCTATGTCTTCGTCCAATGATAATTTTTTTTTTTTTCTTGAGATGAATAATTTTATTTTATTTTTTAACGGCAAAACTCATCCACCTCCGTTTACGCGAAACACCCCAGCATTGGTGGGAAACTACGCGTAACTGCATAGGTTTCCCTATGTCTTCGTCCAATGATAATTTTTTTTTTTTTCTTGAGATGAATAATTTTATTTTATTTTTTAACGGCAAAACTCATCCACCTCCGTTTACGCGAAACACCCCAGCATTGGTGGGAAACTACGCGTAACTGCATAGGTTTCCCTATGTCTTCGTCCAATGATAATTTTTTTTTTTTTCTTGAGATGAATAATTTTATTTTATTTTTTAACGGCAAAACTCATCCACCTCCGTTTACGCGAAACACCCCAGCATTGGTGGGAAACTACGCGTAACTGCATAGGTTTCCCTATGTCTTCGTCCAATGATATTTTTTTTTTTTTTCTTGAGCTGAATAATTTTATTTTTTTTAACGGCAAAACTCATCCACCTCCGTTTACGCGTAACACCCCAGCATTGGTGGCACACTAGGCGTAACACCCCAGCATTGATGGGACACGACGCGTAACACCCCAGCATTGGTGGGAAACTACGCGTAACTGCATAGGTTTCCCTATGTCTTCGTCCAATGATATATATTTTTTTTTCTTGAGCTGAATAATTTTATTTTTTTTAACGGCAAAACTCATCCACCTCCGTTTACGCGTAACACCCCAGCATTGGTGGCACACTAGGCGTAACTGCATAGGTTTCCCTATGTCTTCGTCCAATGATAAATTTATTTTTTTCTTGAGCCGAATAATTTTATTATTTTTTTTAATGGCAAAACTCATCCACCTCCGTTTACGCGAAACACCCCAGCATTGGTGGCACACTAGGCGAAACACCCCAGCATTGATGGGACACTACGCGTAACACCCCAGCATTGATGGGACACGACGCGTAACACCCCAGCATTGGTGGGAAAGTACGCGTAACTGCATAGGTTTCCCTATGTCTTCGTCCAATGATATATATTTTTTTTTTTCTTGAGCTGAATAATTTTATTTTTTTTTTAACGGCAAAACTCATCCACCTCCGTTTACGCGAAACACCCCAGCATTGGTGGCACACTAGGCGAAACACCCCAGCATTGATGGGACACTACGCGTAACACCCCAGCATTGATGGGACACTACGCGTAACACCCCAGCATTGATGGGACACGACGCGTAACACCCCAGCATTGGTGGGAAAGTACGCGTAACTGCATAGGTTTCCCTATGTCTTCGTCCAATGATATATATTTTTTTTTTCTTGAGCTGAATAATTTTATTTTTTTTTAACGGCAAAACTCATCCACCTCCGTTTACGCGTAACACCCCAGCATTGGTGGCACACTAGGCGTAACACCCCAGCATTGATGGGACACGACGCGTAACACCCCAGCATTGGTGGGAAACTACGCGTAACTGCATAGGTTTCCCTATGTCTTCGTCCAATGATAAATTTATTTTTTTCTTGAGCCGAATAATTTTATTTTTTTTAACGGCAAAACTCATCCACCTCCGGTTACGCGTAACACCCCAGCATTGGTGGCACACTAGGCGTAACACCCCAGCATTGATTGGACACTACGTGTAACACCCCAGCATTGGTGGCACACTAGGCGTAACACCCCAGCATTGATGGGACACTACGCGTAACACCCCAGCATTGATGGGACACTACGCGTAACACCCCAGCATTGGTGGGAAACTACGCGTAACTGCATAGGTTTCCCTATGTCTTCGTCCAATGATAAATTTATTTTTTTCTTGAGCCGAATAATTTTATTTTTTTTTTAACGGCAAAACTCATCCACCTCCGTTTACGCGAAACACCCCAGCATTGGTGGCACACTAGGCGTAACACCCCAGCATTGATGGGACACGACGCGTAACACCCCAGCATTGGTGGGAAACTACGCGTAACTGCATAGGTTTCCCTATGTCTTCGTCCAATGATAAATTTATTTTTTTCTTGAGCCGAATAATTTTATTTTTTTTTAAAGGCAAAACTCATCCACCTCCGTTTACGCGAAACACTCCAGCATTGGTGGCACACTAGGCGTAACACCCCAGCATTGATTGGACACTACGTGTAACACCCCAGCATTGGTGGCACACTAGGCGTAACACCCCAGCATTGATGGGACACTACGCGTAACACCCCAGCATTGATGGGACACTACGCGTAACACCCCAGCATTGGTGGGAAACTACGCGTAACTGCATAGGTTTCCCTATGTCTTCGTCCAATTATAAATTTTATTTTTTTCATGAGCCGAATAATTTGTATTTTTTTTAACGGCAAAACTCATCCACCTCCGGTTACGCGTAACACCCCAGCATTGGTGGCACACTAGGCGTAACACCCCAGCATTGATGGGACACTACGCGTAACACCCCAGCATTGATGGGACACTACGCGTAACACCCCAGCATTGATGGGACACGACGCGTAACAACCCAGCATTGGTGGGAAACTACGCGTAACTGCATAGGTTTCCCTATGTCTTCGTCCAATGATAATTTTTTTTTTTTTCTTGAGATGAATAATTTTATTTTATTTTTTAACGGCAAAACTCATCCACCTCCGTTTACGCGAAACACCCCAGCATTGGTGGGAAACTACGCGTAACTGCATAGGTTTCCCTATGTCTTCGTCCAATGATATTTTTTTTTTTTTTCTTGAGCTGAATAATTTTATTTTTTTTAACGGCAAAACTCATCCACCTCCGTTTACGCGTAACACCCCAGCATTGGTGGCACACTAGGCGTAACACCCCAGCATTGATGGGACACGACGCGTAACACCCCAGCATTGGTGGGAAACTACGCGTAACTGCATAGGTTTCCCTATGTCTTCGTCCAATGATATATATTTTTTTTTCTTGAGCTGAATAATTTTATTTTTTTTAACGGCAAAACTCATCCACCTCCGTTTACGCGTAACACCCCAGCATTGGTGGCACACTAGGCGTAACTGCATAGGTTTCCCTATGTCTTCGTCCAATGATAAATTTATTTTTTTCTTGAGCCGAATAATTTTATTATTTTTTTTAATGGCAAAACTCATCCACCTCCGTTTACGCGAAACACCCCAGCATTGGTGGCACACTAGGCGAAACACCCCAGCATTGATGGGACACTACGCGTAACACCCCAGCATTGATGGGACACGACGCGTAACACCCCAGCATTGGTGGGAAAGTACGCGTAACTGCATAGGTTTCCCTATGTCTTCGTCCAATGATATATATTTTTTTTTTTCTTGAGCTGAATAATTTTATTTTTTTTTTAACGGCAAAACTCATCCACCTCCGTTTACGCGAAACACCCCAGCATTGGTGGCACACTAGGCGAAACACCCCAGCATTGATGGGACACTACGCGTAACACCCCAGCATTGATGGGACACTACGCGTAACACCCCAGCATTGATGGGACACGACGCGTAACACCCCAGCATTGGTGGGAAAGTACGCGTAACTGCATAGGTTTCCCTATGTCTTCGTCCAATGATATATATTTTTTTTTTCTTGAGCTGAATAATTTTATTTTTTTTTAACGGCAAAACTCATCCACCTCCGTTTACGCGTAACACCCCAGCATTGGTGGCACACTAGGCGTAACACCCCAGCATTGATGGGACACGACGCGTAACACCCCAGCATTGGTGGGAAACTGCGCGTAACTGCATAGGTTTCCCTATGTCTTCGTCCAATGATAAATTTATTTTTTTCTTGAGCCGAATAATTTTATTTTTTTTAACGGCAAAACTCATCCACCTCCGGTTACGCGTAACACCCCAGCATTGGTGGCACACTAGGCGTAACACCCCAGCATTGATTGGACACTACGTGTAACACCCCAGCATTGGTGGCACACTAGGCGTAACACCCCAGCATTGATGGGACACTACGCGTAACACCCCAGCATTGATGGGACACTACGCGTAACACCCCAGCATTGGTGGGAAACTACGCGTAACTGCATAGGTTTCCCTATGTCTTCGTCCAATTATAAATTTTATTTTTTTCATGAGCCGAATAATTTGTATTTTTTTTTTAACGGCAAAACTCATCCACCTCCGGTTACGCGTAACACCCCAGCATTGGTGGCACACTACGCGTAACACCCCAGCATTGATGGGACACTACGCGTAACACCCCAGCATTGATGGGACACGACGCGTAACACCCCAGCATTGGTGGGAAAGTACGCGTAACTGCATAGGTTTCCCTATGTCTTCGTCCAATGATATATATATTTTTTTTTTCTTGAGCTGAATAATTTTATTTTTTTTAACGGCAAAACTCATCCACCTCCGTTTACGCGAAACACCCCAGCATTGGTGGCACACTAGGCGTAACACCCCAGAATTGATGGGAAACTACGCGTAACACCCCAGCATTGATGGGACACTACGCGTAACACCCCAGCATTGGTGGGACACTACGCGTAACTGCATAGGTTTCCCTATGTCTTCGTCCAATGATAAATTTATTTTTTTCTTGAGCCGAATAATTTTATTTTTTTTTTAACGGCAAAACTCATCCACCTCCTTTTACGCGAAACACCCCAGCATTGGTGGCACACTAGGCGTAACACCCCAGCATTGATGGGACACGACGCGTAACACCACAGCATTGGTGGGACACTACGCGTAACTGCATAGGTTTCCCTATGTCTTCGTCCAATGATAAATTTATTTTTTTCTTGAGCCGAATAATTTTATTTTTTTTTTTAACGGCAAAACTCATCCACCTCCGTTTACGCGTAACACCCCAGCATTGGTGGCACACTAGGCGTAACACCCCAGCATTGATGGGACACTACGCGTAACACCCCAGCATTGGTGGGACACTACGCGTAACTGCATAGGTTTCCCTATGTCTTCGTCCAATGATGTTTTTTTTTTATGTGTGTGTAGTCATCAATAAAAGACACTGATCACTTTTCTTGGTGTACATATTCATTGCCAAAGAAACCTTTATTTCATGTCTTGTGCACACATACAAGGAAATATTGGTGAGAAGCAACACATTATTGATCACACATAATTTGTCTGCGCTCTAAAGGTGGTTTTGGTCGCCCTCTATCTTAGTGTCATACATCGCCATGAGATTCTCGATGAACCCCTCTACTGTCTTCATATCATGCAGAATGGCCTCAGTGGCTCCGCGGACTCTAGCTTCATCCGCGCTGGTACCCTTATTGCTCAGGAAGCGCTGGACGGTAGCAATACAAAGATCTGCGTAGAATTGTGTATGATTGCGTTCTAAGTATGAATAGTAGTAGAATTCAGGGGCAGGATACACACAATCGTGCCGTCTCTGAGTGGGACAGTTGATCTCACATGCATAGCACTGAGCCGCCCAAGCCTTGTGAACTGCTTCCTTAAACATATGGAGGACGATGGTTTTGACATTGTCTATGAATGCACCATAGTCACTCGCTTTATCCACCAAAGGGTCGGGGACGACACCCTGGTCTTGCGATGCAGCGGGAGACAATGGCTCAGAGTAAGGTGATGTAGGTGCTGGAGACGATGGCTTAGAGTAAGGTGACTTAGGTGCCGGAGACGGTGGCTTGGACGAAAGTGAGTTAGGTGCTGGAGACGATGGCTTAGGGTAAGGTGAGTTAGGTGGCGGAGACGGTGGCTCCGGCGAAGGTGAGTTAGGTGGAGGAGACAGTGTCTCCGACGAGGGTGGGCTCGCTGATGGGACTTCCTGCTCGAGCTGCGATGTACCAGTCACGCGACGCTGAAACGGTAATCTGTAAGGTGCAGGAACATTCTCTGATCGAAAGAGGAAAATAATTCAGCATGTACATATAGAAAGACAGAAACAAGAACGTTTGATCTGAAACAGTAAGACCTACCGATATCGCTCCACCAGTCATCAAGGTCTTCACGTGACATGACTGCGATGATTTTGCTGAAGAGTCCACTGTGAGATGGAGGAGACAGTCTGTGGTTAGGACTAGACACCGAATTCGACAAACTCAATGTGTAACTGAGCTTAGGTAAATGGCGCATCATATATATATATATATATATATATATATATATATATATATATATATATATATATAGTAACCACAATGTGTGTCCAGCCACAGCTATCACGGCCAAACCCCAGCACAAAACCCAGTCAGTCCATCGTGGCCAACCACAGCTGTTGTACTGATCGTTTCAGATGTTGTGGCGTTGTAAGTCATAAGTCAGTGACACATACATATTAATTTTTCTCTGATACCCCTGTAACTCGATAAGGTTGTAACATTGTCACGAATAATGGCCAACAGAGGTCATCCACAGTCCTACCCAGGAAGATGCACTGGGACCATCAAGGATCACAATGTTAGAGCGTTGGTTCAAGCTTGGCTAGGGCACACCCCTAACACACTGGACATTTCCTTTGCGGACTTTCTGGTTATGCCATCCCGGACAGTTCGGTGTTTTGGGCCACACTTTGAGGCAAAGCACCAAGAGCTAGTCAAGAGGATTCTCATCAAGTACGCTGAAACACTGGACGTCTCCTTTGCGGACTTTCTGGTTATGCCATCCCGGACAGTTCAGTGTTTAGGGTCACACTTTGAGGCAAAGCACCAAGAGCTAGTCAAGAGGATTCTCATCAAGTACGCTGAAACTGTGGATGTCATAAGTGTCATGACATTAGACGAAGACAAAGACGAGAGATGTCACGCGGAGGACTTTAGCTCCAATCCAGATATGGTAGCATATGCAAAGGAGCTGGCCAGGTTGAAGAAATGATCAACCATCAGTCACTTGTATCACAACCACCATGGTACAAAACACCCTGTCAAAAAGAAGATCTATCTATCTATCTATCTATCTATCTATAGATAAGGATGTTGAGACTAACACAACAATTGAAACAGCTGGTCCGAGAGCACTCAATTCCACATTCGACTTTATTCTTACTAACCATTATATGACAAGGTGAACTGGAGTTCCTGACAAAGATTCATCTCGTACCAACTTGCCCCCCACCCCCCGCCACTTCTGAAACTAAATTCTGTGATCAGAAAACCATGGAGGCACGTTTGCAGGCGTTCCTCGAAAAGTACCAACATATGGAAGAAAAGTCCAAGTTCCTGGGAATGACCTTTCCTGTGTTTACCGGTCTGCCGGTGAACGCGTTACAAGCGATGGGTGTCACTGATCAATTCATATGTGACCATGAAGAACTGGTGAAAAGGATCCCTCAAAGGTCTACCCGTCAACATGTGCGACACCAGCGACGTGCTTCTTTGCTGGACATTACCCCCAAAGAGACCCTACGACGGTCTGTCGGCTCGCTCCTGCTACACCAACAAGGTATCTCGATGCCTGACGATACACTGGATGAAACCAGTGTTTCGCAGAAGTGCAGCAATCCACGCTCCAAAAGTCCAGATTTTACGTATCTCACTCCAGCTGTGCCTGCTGACACTTTATAGAACATGTGTCAGGGACAAGGGACTCTTTGATGAAACTGAAGATGATGATGATGATGATGATGATGATGTATCTTCAGCAGAGTCAGAGCTATGTGATCCTGCTCTCAAGTGTCACCTTGAGGCTGATGTTGCATATCGACGCAGCAATGGTCTAGACTTCTTCGAGTCCCACGACCAAGGCTTTTTGCTATAAACCGGGGACATGTATCGAGTACTATCAATGTGGAGTCAAAGGAGTTGTATTTGAAGACAGTTGAATTGTCAGTTGTTATCTCACCAGTAGAATCCACCATGGTGGACATATTGTATATGTGAACCCACACTTTTTCCTCATTTTCAATAAAGAACAGAGAGAGAATGTCCACTCGTGTGTCTTGTGATTTATTTATTATTATTTTTATTTGGGTCAGGGTACACCAACAACTACTAGGCAAACACCATCAAGGAGACTTTCGGTACAATAAACCGGGGGCACGCAGCACACATGTCAACAAAGGACATGTATTTGAAGAGTAGACCCACACTTTTTCCTCATTGTCAATAAAGAACAGAGAGAGAATGTCCACTCGTGTGTCTTGTGATTTATTTATTTTTTTATTTGGGTCAAGGTACACCAACAACTTAACATTACACTCACAACAGCAGGTCTACTTGTAATATACCTCACCACTAATCCTGATAGATCGTTCACCTCTGTGTATCTCGTCTCTGGTATGACATAGCAGCAAGAACGCTGAGAGCATGTCATCCCTTGTGTACTCTCCACCTACGGACTTTTTACCCCCTGTTGTCACTGTACTACCTTTTGCTGACTCAGTGATAGTGACCATCAACATTTCCTCTCTCAATTTACCCAATAGCAATTTCCCTTGCTCTGCGTGAGCCCTGTCAGTCAGCCTATCTCCAGATAGATCTATAATGTCTCGTGTCTCCAAAACACTCGCCGTGATATCAGTGGCCACATTGACTCCCTTTCGGGAGCGCCTGTACATGAACACGTCCATATTAGAGCCCATCCTGTTACTGGAACCCGTACCCCTGGAGGTCCCGATGGTTGACTCGATGATCTGCGTTTTCTTGGTGACCTGCGATAACACTGCCCATCCCAGGGACATGACGGTGTCACAGTAAAAAAGCGTTTCTCTATTGATTGCTGATACTGTACTGAGTACCATATCGAGTTTGGTCTTAACACTGACATGTTTCCCTAGCATGTATTTGTTGTTGGCGTGCGACCATTTGCTGTAGAAGAGGACCTTGAATCCAGAGCGTACTAGCGAGTGCTCAATTAGATTCTTAACATCGACCAGTGCGTTGACGTATGTATTTTGTTCGAATACCATCACAACAGGCACTTCTTTCCACATCACTCTGGGCATCAGAAGTTTCAGTAGTCTGATGTGAGCGCTTAGCAGAGCAGCGTACACTCTAGTCACTTGATCCAAATCTCGTATCTCCAGTTCCTCCAGAGCCATAACCTGTGACGAAACAGAGGAAGAGGTGTCAGGGGAGTGGGTGGAACAATTAAAGTCCAGAAAAGAAAAGAAGAGAAAGAGAAAACAACCACAATAGTACATTTGAAAGATATAGACATTAGCTGTTGCTGCTGCTGCTACTACTACTACTACTACTACTACTACTATGTTCTGTAGCACTTGTCAAGCAGCTCGAGAGCAAGTTGAAACATTGATGAGGTGTCCATGGGAGTACCTAATAGCACAATACGAGTTCATGATAGTCTTCACTTCATTCCGGCGCAACGTTATTTTCTACTCTAGCATGGACGATGGCCAACTTAGGCTCCTATACAGTCAGATAGTATCCTTCTCACCAGCTAGGATACTCATGATCGACGGCTTGGTCTCCATCTACAACAAAAGACGACTTGGTGAAAACGCATGCGATTATTCACTCATTGTTCCTTGTGACTTATCGAGGGCTATAACGCTTGCCATAGGCAACAGCGTTCCGGAGCACTTTGTGCATGAGTGTATATCGAAGTGCAACTGGAAGGGGTACGACGCTATGGTACTCGCCACATTTGCCTCGGCTGACACCGTTCGCAGCGGAGCCCTCAAGTATTTGACGGTCATCAAGGGCAGCAAACGAAACAGACAATCTCTTCAGATCATCATCTCTCTAGCGATGACAGGGTGGATGGTGAAACTCTCAGACTCTAAGAAGTGCACATGCGGTACTTGGGACCAGGCCGTTGAGCTAATCTCGTGTTTTGTACCCGACACGGAGACCACGTTGACGATCCAGAACGAGGCGCGTGTAGGCACTTACATTTGCAACCTATTGGACTTGAAGTTGCCACCCCCTGACGGACCGTGTCATGATGATGATGATGATGAAAAACTCACCCAAAGACCCTTTATGGATTATGGATATATGTTTAGCGATCTTCTGGTGTCAGGTTTGGATTCGGTTGAGGAGAATGTGTGACAACTCACCACTATATTGCCACCTGCCAATTCCACAGCACAGCATACTCCGGCACAGGATCTAGAGCCTCCACCGAACGTTGGATCGAGACAGAGGTACGCTCTGACCACGGCCACTCGACTCATATGTTCCAAGGTCACGCTGTTATTCGAGAGGAACTTGTTTATGACCGAGGGCTCGAATGGAGTGGTGTTGTCGGTTTTGGTGTCGGTAGAAGAAGTACTGCTGCTGCCCGTGACTTCGCTCTCGAATCCCTTTGGAGTGACCATGTTCATCAGCTCCTTCAAATGACTGTCTACGGATATATGTTGAGGACAGTAGATTCCGAGACAGTAGCACGTCAGTCCTGGGTCTCTCTCGTGATACCTACACTTGAAACTCTGCGACACTACGTGGTAAGCGGGCTCCCCGTTGTCGCCGCGGATGTCCGCAACTTTGTTCAGCCACGGAGTGTTGTTGACGTGACTAGTAATGTGCACTTGCTTACGCCCTCTGAATGCGATGTTTGGTAGCACGGCCAGTAGCATCTTAGAATTGACGAAGCCTACTTCGTCCACCAGGATGAGATCAGCGCTCTGTCCTCTGCTAGCCTAGAGAAAAGAAAACCACAATTAACAAAACCAGAGAGAGAGAGAGAGAGAGAGAGAGAGAGAGAGAGAGACAGATAGATAGATGTTCAGGGAGTTGGCATTGGCTATCACACAGGTCATTGCACGTTTCATAACAAGAGACAGTCAGAGATATCAGGAGCCGGTGGGGAGTTGGGAAAGAAAGAAAGAAAGATAGAAAGAAAATGGCTGAGTCTGTGAGTAGACCCGTAATGAATCATTCCCACATAGAGTTAATAGAGGATTGCCAATGGGTCAGCTACTGTGTTGAGAACCAATGTCCGTTCAGTGACTACATTCAGGGGTATGTGTGTCAAACACACTGCAGCAAGCACGTATGCTCAAGTTCCAGTTGCGCTTTGATTAAAGCCATGGTTACTCGCAGCAGTCGATGTCAGACAGGATCATTAGCATCATCATCATCATCATCATCATCTTCAGATTCTTCATGTGTCGTAACGGAATTGCTTCTCTTTCGCAAACCTCAGTTGGAGTTCAGAGATCCGTACTACATACCCGGTAGAGGGGATTCTATCGAAACGGGCTATGGTGCAATGGAACGCGAACCAAGCACAAGTTTCAGCCACTCAGAGGAGAAGTATGGGAAGTATCTCATTATGAAAGCCTGCCTGCCTGTCACGATTGCCCTGTTCTCAACAGCGCTTACTGAAGACTTTTATTCTCAATATGGGACAATTGACAGCAATCAGGGGGTGAACATGTCATCAGGTACCCCTTTCCTGTCTTGGACGGCGAAGATATTCGAGCTAGCTGAGGTGATAGAGTTTAAAACCAAGCCCCAGCTGGGTTGCTCGAGAGAGATGTCTTCTGTTGTAAATGATGCGGTGTTGAAGAGTGTCGTGGCCATGTTGACATTGTTCGACTCACAGAACAAGAAGCTGAATCGCTTCGTGAAGAAAATGACGTGCAAGTACAATGTCAAACACTCCAAAAGAGCTGACTTCTACACCATGGTGGTTATGCTGGTGTTGTGTTTTTTCCCATACCTGACACATCGTGTACTGGGCGACCTGTACAACAACAGGACTTTGGTGCTCATGTGCTTTGATAAGACTCAAACTAGACACAACCAGTGGTCTACACTTTCAACACATATACACATGCATGTCAACCAGCCAGAGTTTATAAAAAAGGTGTTATCTAACAGTGACCTCAGCAGCTCCCTACCTGACATAGTCACAGTCACCTTGGAAAAGTATATGTCGGATGTTGGCTACTCTGAGAAAGACATGTTCAGATTTCACAGTCCCAGTGACGTTCACCACCAACGCCACCACCAGCACCACCACCACCAGGACTCTGATTCATGTGTAACCACACCGATACTCGACTGGACTCGTGCTAAAAGACGAAGACAAAATCAGGAGGAGGAAGAAGAAGAAGAAGAAGAAGAAGAAGAAGAAGAAGAAGAAAATGACAATGACAATGACAATGACGGTGGCGATGACGGATGAGCTGCTCATGGGGAAATGGTAGAATACAGTCAACGGGTTGGTGGTACTACTACTACTACTACTACTACTACTACAGGATGAGGAGGATGGGATACATTCACTAAGCTGTGACAGGGGATGCTGTGTACGATTATGTGGTGTATGTATATATGTGTGTGCAGTGTTAAAGAAGTACAATAAAGAAGCCTGATGTGACATGACACTTGGTTGATTCCTTTATTCTCACAAACAAATTGGTAGTACAAGCAAGACACAAGACAAAATAAAAAAGATTGATTTGTGTTTTTATTTATTTCTTTGTTCACATGCTTTCATTATTCAGCCTCTACATGCTCACATATCAAAGACAATAATAATAATAATAATAATAATAATAATAATAATAATAAGGATGAAAATACAGACACACAAGTCTTGGGCTCATCTCATTCATGTCCTGTCTGCTTGTGTGGGGTCCCACCAATGCTGGGGTGTTACGCGTAAACGGAGGTGGATGAGTTTTGCTGTAAAAAAAAAACAAAATACCATTGGACGATGACATAGGGATACCTATGCAGTTACGCGTAGTGTGCCACCAATGCTGGGGTGTTACGCGTAGTGTCCCATCAATGCTGGGGTGTTACGCCTAGTGTGCCACCAATGCTGGGGTGTTTCGCGTAAACGGAGGTGGATGAGTTTTGCCGTTAAAAAAAAATTAAATTATTCGGCTCAAGAAGAAAATAAAATTTATCATTGGACGAAGACATAGGGAAACCTATGCAGTTACGCGTAGTGTCCCACCAATGCTGGGGTGTTATGCGTAGTGTCCCATCAATGCTGGGGTGTTACGCCTAGTGTGCCACCAATGATGGGGTGTTACGCGTAAACGGAGGTGGATGAGTTTTGCCGTGAAAAAAAAAAAAAAATTATTCGGCTCAAGAAAAAAATAAAATTTATCATTGGACGAAGACTTAGGGAAACCTATGCAGTTACGCGTAGTGTCCCACCAATGCTGGGGTGTTACGCGTAGTGTCCCATCAATGCTGGGGTGTTACGCCTAGTGTGCCACCAATGCTGGGGTGTTTCGCGTAAACGGAGGTGGATGAGTTTTGCCGTTAAAAAAAAATAAAATTATTCGGCTCAAGAAAAAAATAAATTTATCATTGGACGAAGACATAGGGAAACCTATGCAGTTACGCGTAGTGTCCCACCAATGCTGGGGTGTTACGCGTAGTGTCCCATCAATGCTGGGGTGTTACGCCTAGTGTGCCACCAATGCTGGGGTGTTACGCGTAAACGGAGGTGGATGAGTTTTGCCGTGAAAAAAAAAAAAATTATTCGGCTCAAGAAAAAAATAAAATTTATCATTGGACGAAGACTTAGGGAAACCTATGCAGTTACGCGTAGTGTCCCACCAATGCTGGGGTGTTACGCGTAGTGTCCCATCAATGCTGGGGTGTTACGCCTAGTGTGCCACCAATGCTGTGGGTGTTTCGCGTAAACGGAGGTGGATGAGTTTTGCCGTTAAAAAAAATAAAATTATTCAGCTCAAGAAAAAAATAAAATTTATCATTGGACGAAGACATAGGGAAACCTATGCAGTTACGCGTAGTGTCCCACCAATGCTGGGGTGTTACGCGTAGTGTCCCATCAATGCTGGGGTGTTACGCCTAGTGTGCCACCAATGCTGGGGTGTTACGCGTAGTGTCCCATCAATGCTGGGGTGTTACGCGTAAACGGAGGTGGATGAGTTTTGCCGTGAAAAAAAAAAAAATTATTCGGCTCAAGAAAAAAATAAAATTTATCATTGGACGAAGACTTAGGGAAACCTATGCAGTTACGCGTAGTGTCCCACCAATGCTGGGGTGTTACGCGTAGTGTCCCATCAATGCTGGGGTGTTACGCCTAGTGTGCCACCAATGCTGTGGGTGTTTCGCGTAAACGGAGGTGGATGAGTTTTGCCGTGAAAAAAAATAAAATTATTCAGCTCAAGAAAAAAATAAAATTTATCATTGGACGAAGACTTAGGGAAACCTATGCAGTTACGCGTAGTGTCCCACCAATGCTGGGGTGTTACGCGTAGTGTCCCATCAATGCTGGGGTGTTACGCCTAGTGTGCCACCAATGCTGGGGTGTTTCGCGTAAACGGAGGTGGATGAGTTTTGCCGTTAAAAAAAAAATAAAAAATTATTCGGCTCAAGAAAAAAATAAATTTATCATTGGACGAAGACATAGGGAAACCTATGCAGTTACGCGTAGTTTCCCACCAATGCTGGGGTGTTACGCCTAGTGTGCCACCAATGCTGGGGTGTTACGCGTAAACGGAGGTGGATGAGTTTTGCCGTGAAAAAAAAAAAATTATTCGGCTCAAGAAAAAAATAAAATTTATCATTGGACGAAGACTTAGGGAAACCTATGCAGTTACGCGTAGTGTCCCACCAATGCTGGGGTGTTACGCGTAGTGTCCCATCAATGCTGGGGTGTTACGCCTAGTGTGCCACCAATGCTGGGGTGTTTCGCGTAAACGGAGGTGGATGAGTTTTGCCGTTAAAAAAAAAAAAAAAAAATTATTCGGCTCAAGAAAAAAATTAATTTATCATTGGACGAAGACATAGGGAAACCTATGCAGTTACGCGTAGTTTCCCACCAATGCTGGGGTGTTACGCGTAGTGTCCCATCAATGCTGGGGTGTTACGCCTAGTGTGCCACCAATGCTGGGGTGTTACGCGTAGTGTCCCATCAATGCTGGGGTGTTACGCGTAAACGGAGGTGGATGAGTTTTGCCGTGAAAAAAAAAAAAAAATTATTCGGCTCAAGAAAAAAATAAAATTTATCATTGGACGAAGACTTAGGGAAACCTATGCAGTTACGCGTAGTGTCCCACCAATGCTGGGGTGTTACGCGTAGTGTCCCATCAATGCTGGGGTGTTACGCCTAGTGTGCCACCAATGCTGGGGTGTTTCGCGTAAACGGAGGTGGATGAGTTTTGCCGTTAAAAAAAATAAAATTATTCAGCTCAAGAAAAAAATAAAATTTATCATTGGACGAAGACATAGGGAAACCTATGCAGTTACGCGTAGTGTCCCACCAATGCTGGGGTGTTACGCGTAGTGTCCCATCAATGCTGGGGTGTTACGCCTAGTGTGCCACCAATGCTGGGGTGTTACGCGTAAACGGAGGTGGATGAGTTTTGCCGTGAAAAAAAAAAAAATTATTCGGCTCAAGAAAAAAATAAAATTTATCATTGGACGAAGACTTAGGGAAACCTATGCAGTTACGCGTAGTGTCCCACCAATGCTGGGGTGTTACGCGTAGTGTCCCATCAATGCTGGGGTGTTACGCCTAGTGTGCCACCAATGCTGGGGTGTTTCGCGTAAACGGAGGTGGATGAGTTTTGCCGTTAAAAAAAAAAATAAAAAATTATTCGGCTCAAGAAAAAAATTAATTTATCATTGGACGAAGACATAGGGAAACCTATGCAGTTACGCGTAGTTTCCCACCAATGCTGGGGTGTTACGCGTAGTGTCCCATCAATGCTGGGGTGTTACGCCTAGTGTGCCACCAATGCTGGGGTGTTACGCGTAGTTTCCCACCAATGCTGGGGTGTTACGCGTAGTGTCCCATCAATGCTGGGGTGTTACGCGTAGTGTCCCATCAATGCTGGGGTGTTACGCCTAGTGTGCCACCAATGCTGGGGTGTTACGCGTAAACGGAGGTGGATGAGTTTTGCCGTGAAAAAAAAAAAAATTATTCGGCTCAAGAAAAAAATAAAATTTATCATTGGACGAAGACTTAGGGAAACCTATGCAGTTACGCGTAGTGTCCCACCAATGCTGGGGTGTTACGCGTAGTGTCCCATCAATGCTGGGGTGTTACGCCTAGTGTGCCACCAATGCTGGGGTGTTTCGCGTAAACGGAGGTGGATGAGTTTTGCCGTTAAAAAAAAAAAATAAAAAATTATTCGGCTCAAGAAAAAAATTAATTTATCATTGGACGAAGACATAGGGAAACCTATGCAGTTACGCGTAGTTTCCCACCAATGCTGGGGTGTTACGCGTAGTGTCCCATCAATGCTGGGGTGTTACGCCTAGTGTGCCACCAATGCTGGGGTGTTACGCGTAGTGTCCCATCAATGCTGGGGTGTTACGCGTAAACGGAGGTGGATGAGTTTTGCTGTGAAAAAAAAAAAAAATTATTCGGCTCAAGAAAAAAATAAAATTTATCATTGGACGAAGACTTAGGGAAACCTATGCAGTTACGCGTAGTGTCCCACCAATGCTGGGGTGTTACGCGTAGTGTCCCATCAATGCTGGGGTGTTACGCCTAGTGTGCCACCAATGCTGGGGTGTTTCGCGTAAACGGAGGTGGATGAGTTTTGCCGTTAAAAAAAATAAAATTACTCAGCTCAAGAAAAAAATAAAATTTATCATTGGACGAAGACATAGGGAAACCTATGCAGTTACGCGTAGTGTCCCACCAATGCTGGGGTGTTACGCGTAGTGTCCCATCAATGCTGGGGTGTTACGCCTAGTGTGCCACCAATGCTGGGGTGTTACGCGTAAACGGAGGTGGATGAGTTTTGCCGTGAAAAAAAAAAATTATTCGGCTCAAGAAAAAAATAAAATTTATCATTGGACGAAGACTTAGGGAAACCTATGCAGTTACGCGTAGTGTCCCACCAATGCTGGGGTGTTACGCGTAGTGTCCCATCAATGCTGGGGTGTTACGCCTAGTGTGCCACCAATGCTGGGGTGTTTCGCGTAAACGGAGGTGGATGAGTTTTGCCGTTAAAAAAAAAAAAAAAAAATTATTCGGCTCAAGAAAAAAATAAATTTATCATTGGACGAAGACATAGGGAAACCTATGCAGTTACGCGTAGTTTCCCACCAATGCTGGGGTGTTACGCGTAGTGTCCCATCAATGCTGGGGTGTTACGCCTAGTGTGCCACCAATGCTGGGGTGTTACGCGTAGTGTCCCATCAATGCTGGGGTGTTACGCGTAAACGGAGGTGGATGAGTTTTGCTGTGAAAAAAAAAAAAAATTATTCGGCTCAAGAAAAAAATAAAATTTATCATTGGACGAAGACTTAGGGAAACCTATGCAGTTACGCGTAGTGTCCCACCAATGCTGGGGTGTTACGCGTAGTGTCCCATCAATGCTGGGGTGTTACGCCTAGTGTGCCACCAATGCTGGGGTGTTTCGCGTAAACGGAGGTGGATGAGTTTTGCCGTTAAAAAAAATAAAATTACTCAGCTCAAGAAAAAAATAAAATTTATCATTGGACGAAGACATAGGGAAACCTATGCAGTTACGCGTAGTGTCCCACCAATGCTGGGGTGTTACGCGTAGTGTCCCATCAATGCTGGGGTGTTACGCCTAGTGTGCCACCAATGCTGGGGTGTTACGCGTAAACGGAGGTGGATGAGTTTTGCCGTGAAAAAAAAAAAATTATTCGGCTCAAGAAAAAAATAAAATTTATCATTGGACGAAGACTTAGGGAAACCTATGCAGTTACGCGTAGTGTCCCACCAATGCTGGGGTGTTACGCGTAGTGTCCCATCAATGCTGGGGTGTTACGCCTAGTGTGCCACCAATGCTGGGGTGTTTCGCGTAAACGGAGGTGGATGAGTTTTGCCGTTAAAAAAAATAAAATTATTCAGCTCAAGAAAAAAATAAAATTTATCATTGGACGAAGACATAGGGAAACCTATGCAGTTACGCGTAGTGTCCCACCAATGCTGGGGTGTTACGCGTAGTGTCCCATCAATGCTGGGGTGTTACGCCTAGTGTGCCACCAATGCTGGGGTGTTACGCGTAAACGGAGGTGGATGAGTTTTGCCGTGAAAAAAAAAAAAAAATTATTCGGCTCAAGAAAAAAATAAAATTTATCATTGGACGAAGACTTAGGGAAACCTATGCAGTTACGCGTAGTGTCCCACCAATGCTGGGGTGTTACGCGTAGTGTCCCATCAATGCTGGGGTGTTACGCCTAGTGTGCCACCAATGCTGGGGTGTTACGCGTAGTGTCCCATCAATGCTGGGGTGTTACGTGTAAACGGAGGTGGATGAGTTTTGCCGCAAAAAAAAAAAAAAAAAAATTATTCGGCTCAAGAAAAAAATCAAATTTATCATTGGACGAAGACATAGGGAAACCTATGCAGTTATGCGTAGTGTCCCACCTCATGGGGAAATGGTAGAATACAGTCAACGGGTTGGTGGTACTACTACTACAACTACTACTACTACTACTACTACAGGATGAGGAGGATGGGATAAATTCACTTAGCTGTGACAGGGGATGCTGTGTACGATTCTGTGGTGTATGTATATATGTGTGTGCAGTGTTAAAGAAGTACAATAAAGAAGCCTGATGTGACAAGACAGTTGGTTGATTCCTTTATTCTCACAAACAACCCTGTGCAGTTACGCGTAGTGTCCCATCAATGCTGGGGTGTTACATGTAAACGGAGGTGAATGAGTTTTGCTGTAAAAAAAAATGTATTCGGGTCAAGAAAAAAAAAATATCATTGGACGAAGGCATAGGGAAACCGCAATGAATATGTACACCAAGTAAAGTGATCAGTGTTTTTTTTTTATTGATGATTTCACACATACACAAACACACACCCTTAGCAAAAACAGTAATTGCAATATTCATCGTCTAATTCTACCAATCGCTGCAAAGTCAACCCCAGGTGGGATTTTCACAGCTTTGGAGGCACCACAATTGTCATCCTGGTGGTCTCCGAAGGTTTCTTCCTTCTCCTTCTCCTCCTCCTCCTCCTTTTTCTCCTCCTCCCCATCAGCTGCATCATCTTCACCATCATCATAAGCATCCTTAAGGTCTTGGTAGGGATAATCCTCTTTGTCCACTTGAAGGCTATCTGCCTTCTGACAGATCGGCTGGTGGCTGTAGGGCTGCTCAGGCTTCACCACATCATCGTCTCCTCGTAGCAATGTGTGAACACCAGTCATGTTCCGGTGACTCTGTCTTTGCAAACCCTTGGTTGATACATCTAGTCGATTGTGCATCTGTCCTCCAGGAGACATTTTGCACATCTCAGCTGTTCGGATCATCTCGTAGTCACAGAGGCTATCGTCCCATTGCTCTACAAACTCGAGTACACTTTTGTAACATCTTTCACTCCCATCTAATGGAGCCACGATGTATGTGCTGTAGTCTTCGTTCGGTCTAATGGTGTACAAAACCGTACCGTTTTGGATTCGCAGCAACATTGCAAACTTGTCATCGTCTGGGTTGTCAGGTGCCATCATGAAAAAGTAATAACCCACGGGTTTACTATGCATGACTTGCAAAGCTTTCTCCAGACTTTGTGTGTTGAGAAACCTCTGTGAGAATATCTGTGCTGTCCAAGCTGCCACTACGGAGTCCTTTTGTTTTGCGTCAGCACAATGTGTCTCATCCACACCTCCCTTGATGCGATTCATTGTCATTGTCTAGTGAGGTTATAACGATGAGATGAAATGAGGATGATGATGATGATGATGATGATACACTAGTTAATATCTAATTTTGACTTTGACAACGTTTGGACACTGGTACCACTCAGTTGCTTGTCCAATGGGAAAAAACACAAGGTCCAACAATGGTCCAAGGTTGACAGTGAACGTTGTCCGTTCCTTCCTTCAACAACGGTGATTCATCACCTCTTACGTTAAAGCCAAGGCCAACATAATGGCTATTCTTGTACACAAGTTTCTCCTCAGGTCCAGCGAAAACAGCAACTCCGAACAGTCCTCTTTTACCAGCCACTGAGCACCCAGAAGCGCAACCTTAGCCTTTAACATCTCGGATGTAGAGGTGTCGGTGATGAAGCTGAAATAAGACGCGTAAAGAGGCTGCAGCTCGAGGAGCAATTCCCCACCGTAACGTGTCTCCTTGGCATCGATTGTATTCTCGTCCACGGGGGGTATATCTGGTATCGACTCGTTCCGTCCGCCGTCGATATCGTTGATCGGTAAAGGGTAATTTGCGTACAGGTTGTAGAATCTACCTTGGCTTATACGCGCCGCTTCTCCGCATATTTTGATGAGGTTATCGTGAGCTAACGCGGAGGCTCTCATTGTTTGTCCACACAGCTCGGGGTTGGTGGTCCACAAGGACAAAGCCACACGCAGGTTATGCTGTCTGAGGTAGCGAAACTTGATGTCCTCAGACACTCGATCTACATAGACTAATCGCCCATCTGTGGTCAACCAGAATGCTTTCATGGTTTGACGGTGGTAGACGTTTGTGTCACAGCGAACTTGGCCGCACAGTTTGGGGGGTTCATCTGTCATCAAAGTTCGGTTAAGGCACACTAGTTCTCGATCGATTGAGGGCTCCGTCGTAGTCGTCCCTGTGTGCTCGATGTTGTGCCAGGGCACTCCAGAGAAAAGCCAACAGTATCTGAAGTAAATCTTTAGCGGTAACACAAACTCTGATACGGTAGATCGCGAGGGGCTCACCTGCTCTCTGCTATCCGTATGACACATCGAAAGGCTGTCTGTGATACATTCGCTTGGGCACAATACGACACCTTTGTCTGCCGCGATGCAGCACCTAAGCTCCGGGTGTACTTCGCCGGGGTTACGACGAGCCTCCCATCGAGCGCTGTCTATGGACCCGGAAGAGACCTTGTGGTTGATCGGCGATTTGGTGAAAGATCCCATCGACAACGCTAGGCTCGAACCCGTCGGGGTGGCTGTCGACTGCGTAAGAACCAGGCTGTCCAAAGACGACAGCGACAGAACAAGGGCACGTGTGGAGAACGAGAGAATGGCCGAGTATAATCGCTTGACGAAGGACCGCTTTGCACAAGCTGCCCTGATAAAGGAGCTGGGATTGGAGGGTGCTAAGGCTAGGATGCGTGAGTTACAGCTTCACGGTGCATCGGTGAAGGATAAGTCCATCTCTGTCATGTATCGATTCGAACGTCTGATAGATAGGGTATTTGAATATTTCCAAGTTAGAGGCATGAGAATGGAGCCCTTTCAACTGGAGCTCTTCAGGGGGGTGGTGTTGGGCATTACGAAGAACCAGTTCTGCGACGATCTCTTCAAGTATAAGCACGCACTACTGCGGAAGCTGGGTTTAGCTCCTTTGGGCTCGGAAAACTACGATCACGTCAACCCTGCTCTCAGTCACTTTTACCACGTGGAGAGGGAGTTTTCCCGCTACGCAAACCCGTACACGCTGTGTTTGGCCCCGAGACAGTGTGGAAAAAGTTTGATGATGAGGCTATTGCTAGCCGCAGTGCTCCTACACTTGGATATCAATGTCATGGTCCAGGCTCAGAATAAACACATGTGCACCACCTTGAGATTGGGCGTCGAGACAACTATGGAGGAACTGCAGCAACTGCCATCTTTCAGACACACGGAAAAGCCCGTCAACATCTCCGGTAACCCAGAGAACAGGACCTACAGATTCGACCCTGGTTACAAGGGATCCTCCACCGTTCACTTTTTGTCTTCCAGTAACGATGTGAGTATATCGAGTCGTGTTTCATGCGAACATGGACATGGCAAATTCTACTTTCCTATCCTATCCTATCCTGTCCTGTCCTGTCCTGTCCTATCTTCTTGTTACGTTGAGTCCGTCCCTTGTACGGGTAAGCTATGGTATTCCACTAGGTAGTTCACGTAAAAACAGACAGGCTGCGATCCCTCAATCTGAGTGCGTCAAACCGAATGTGAAACATCTGACCGTCCAACCGTCGACTGTGGGTAAGACATTGTCGGATTGATGATAAAAGTGTCTCTACCGGGTATGTACGCACCACACTCTACACATTCAGTAATCTATGACAAAAATATATGTCCTATCAAACCATGGCGTGCAATGTTAAGCAAAAACAACAACTTGTGATTACAGATAACCACCAATCACCAAAGCCTCCCGTTAGGTGCTACGTGACCCGAGGTAGCTTTGACAAGGAGTGGCACGTCTGGAACACCTCTGCCATCGCTCTTGTTCTACGAAAGGGTGATTCGCTGTGCGCTCGCCTAGTCGCCTCCAGCTTCGAAGATACAACCTCTCTCCATGTACTTGTACTTGAGGAGTTCACCGTCAGCGGTATGGGGAGCACAACCTGCGTAGCGGACCGTGTGATAAGTTTCCAGCGGCCGATCGGAGACCTACAATCGGTGGCTACCCAGGTTGATCTCGATGCCCTTTGCGTGTCAAAGGGTGTCAAGTGTGCTATCTTTTTGGAACATTACACAAACAACCCTCACGATGAAGAACTTGAGCTCGGTCGCCGAGTGCACTCTCTTTTTGTTCAGACCGTAGGTGAGATGCTTAAACGAAAGTACGACATTATGCATCATTACCCCCTGTTCAATCGAGCTCTCGGCCTGCATTACGCCGACGCGGTTAGCCTGGAGCCTCCGGAGTTGAAAGATGTAATAGTCACAGGAGGACTACTGGACCGGAGTGTTGAGGATCATCAATCTCTCCACGGTATTCCATTGGTAGGAACAGATCATACCTTTTTTTCCCATTGGAATTACCCAGACAACAGAGAGGAGGATCGTCGTCAACAAGAAGGAGCAGATGAACTCTTGTTGAACTATCACCAGGAGACACAAGAGACTCACTCTGACCACCCATCATCATCATCATCAGCAGCAGCAGCAGCAGCAGCAGCAGCAGCAGCAGCAGCAGCAGACAAACAAGTGTCACTGTGTCAACCAAGCACTAGTGGGTCGATACGTTGTTCTGTGTCTCCACCAAAGGTGAGACAGGATGACAGTTTCACCGCAAACACATTGCAAAGCTTCAACAACCTCCCGGGGACTCTCACAGACAACCCAATAGCCTTCCCCCCCTACCACTTTACAGTGCATACGAGTAACACTGTGAAGTTTGACGATTTGATCAACTACTGTCTAGGACGCACTCGCGAGCCTGTGGGGACTCTACCGTCCCGTGAAAAGTGGGGCTCTATCAACCCCGTGCTGCTCATGGAAGACCCTATAGACCCTGCCACGGGCAAAACATTGCACAGGTACACGGTGACATCCAGAGGACACCTGAGTACCATTGTGGCCAACCGAGACACGGGAAGATCTCTGTGTTACAATGAAGTGTTTTTACCCGGCAGACCTGTCAGTCGACTGAACCTCGACGTGGACCTCAAGTGTTGTCGGACGTGCAACGAGAAATTCGCTGTACAAGCCCAGCGATCTACCAAGCGTAAGGTCTCGCAGGCTTTGACCACGAGTCTCATATTGGTGATAGTGGAGTCTCTGTTGAGATTTGCCAAAGTGAAACAGAGCGAGTTCGAGAGCGACCCGTCTCTCAGAGAGCTGGCCAAAGCGGCTGGTAAGATCGCTGTGTACATCAGGGTTTCGTCGGTCAAATCGAAGCTGAGTCTGAGGATGCTGTGGTACCTGCCGGTAGAACTGTGCAGTTTTGAGGGGATAGAGGCCTACAGAGCTTTACTCGACGAGATGGAGAAAGTCTCTCTCAACTACGTTCTACTGTCCTACCCAGCCGATACCGAATCGTGTGAACTCTGCGACCTGGGAGATGCTTTGAGAAGGGGAGGTTGTTGTATCTCCACAGGAACCAAGTATCTGAGGCGAAAGTCGGCTGTCGCAGAGACCAGGCGCTCGGCCATCGACAAGGCCCCGTACTCGTTTAGGAAATGCGTACGGTTGCCCAACTGTTACAAGGAAGACTCTGGGTTCGAGTACGTGGACACGTTCAACACTCAAGACATAGAGGACCCGGGTTTCGACAACTCGCTCTCCCTCTCCGTGGGGCTCTCCTCTAACCCGATACTGGCCGATGTGACATCGCTGGGCAGCCGTTTCCGAGGCATCTTGGACGTTCGGGGATATTCGCAACCCTCGGTCGCCTCCCGACTCGAGGAGGCACCGGATCAAGTTCGGGTGAAAAACGAAGCTCGGAGGCTAGCGTCCCTCTGGGGCGTCCCCGTGACTGTTAGGAAGACCGCACTGGGACTTTTTTGTGTTCAGGCCAACGAAAAGTCTACAACTTACCCTTGTCCTATACATAACAGAGTACACTCGAAATCCAAGCTAGGCGCTCTGGTCTTTGCTACACACACCACACCAAAGTGTTTTGTACCCTGACTCGATATCTGTACTGTAATGTAATGTAATTTAATGTTATGTTATGAACTGTTATGTATTGTAATGTAATGTCATGTGTCCTTTGCCTTATTGAATATAAAAACACGAAACGTGAACCTGGAGCTGGCTCGTCTTCTTTAGTTAATCAATCCCATGACATATCACAACTGCACAGACATCAACTCGAGACAACAAAACAGAAGTCCTTTTATTGTCATTGCACAAGTGTACAATCTGTACTGTAATGTACTGTAATGCAATGTTATGTACTGTTGTGCAATGTAATGTATCCTCTTATCTTGTTGAATATAAAACACGAAACACGAAACTGGAGTGACTCGTCTTCTTTATTTAATCAATCCTGTGACATATCACAACTGCACAGACATCAACTCGAAACAACAAAACAGTAACAAACAGAATCATCAAAATCCTTTTATTGTCATTGCACAAGTGTACAACAAAATTCTAGCATTCGTAACAGTCATCACGGTGCAGAGGAGAGGCCCTCACATCAGTGGAGTCAATTCAGGCTCTACGCATGTGGGACCAACACCTCGTTTCGTCTCATAGGAGTCAGTGCTGTTTATGTGCTGAAATATTGCATTCGCTAGACCGGCGGGATACGCGTGTAGCTCATCCAATGTGTGCCTTTTCTTTCCTACTGTCAATCCGTTGCTGTTCGAGTACAAACGCGGTCCGCGTTGGGCTACCTCGATGTGCCTCCCGTGCTCGATGTTGACACAGTTCCTTCTGCACATCTTGCCTCGGAAAGGGTCGTTTGTCATCAATCGTGTCCTCTTTCTGTACTTTGCGCCGTAGCGACAGTAATCGAGTCGAACGACTCGCTTGTCCTTACAAGCCGTCCTGAACCCCTGGCCGATGGCTTGTGTGAATTCCCGACACGTTTTCTTTCTGTCACCGTGATTCATCAGCGCGACAAAGACACTCGTTGGGTGGTTGCTGACGTCTTCGTAAAGTCTGTGCGACACCCATCTCCGCCATAGCATACTGGAGTCGGGATTTTCCACAAAGTACCGCATGCTAGGCTTGATGGTATGAAAGTACTCTATGATGTCTATAGTCTTTTTGACCAAAGAATCGGCCAGTTCCAAGTTCCTGGGTGTCTTTGCATAAGTCCTGGCTGAGCTGTAATGTTCACAAGGCGGTCCGGCGAATATAACGTCAGGGAACGGCCCTGACCAATCTTTGACGGGGTCCCAGTTTCGTATGTCCGTAAGGATATCGGCACCGTGACGACCGTCAACGTCCAGCCTTCGCACGTTCCATCCGGCTTCGACGAAGGGCTTGCAAATACTACCTGTGCCATCAAAGAGACTCAAGAGGGTTTTCTGCTTGGGGTTCTCCATCTCAATTGCATACTATTGTGACTTTTTTTTTTGTAATTACTTAACCACATTGTTAATCGGACAATATCTACAACAAGTGCCGACAATGACGACGCGGAACGCTGCTGCTGCTGCCGTGACATACCTGCTGATAGCGCTGTGCGTCTCGAGCGTAGACACTAGACCGGAAGCGCTGTGGGACAAGAGCAATATCCGCACGTGCAGTCCCGTTGTACTGAACCGGGCGCACTTCTGCTCCCTCGCACGCGAGCCACCTGACGTTCTCGTCGGCTGCTCGTCCATCGGCATGCCGCGATGTTTGCACAGATGTCCCCTCGGTCAACCGTCCCTTCCTACCGGTGTGAACATATGGGGAAGAACAGTATGTGCCTCGGTGTGTCCCCGCGGGTATCACGTGGGTTCATACGACGGTAGAGAGACGTGTAGACCGCATGACCCAAAACCTTGTCCCGAAGGTCAAAGTGTGATACTGTCCGGCACACATTGGCACGACAAGGTCTGTGGACATCCCGAAGATTACAAGATATCGACACTCTTGACGCCTCTGCAGTCTACTCCCCTACTCGATACAATCAAGAATTTGACCTTAGACTGGGTGCGGGACATACCCAGAGGGGAGGTCGAGCAATTGTGCAAAACGCTGCTCGTCAGCTACGATCAGCTAGACGACTGCATTCACAACTTTGAGCAAATGTTATACAACATGTCGTCCCCAGCCGAAACCTTGTATTACACAATGAACAAGCTCTCCCTTTACCACACTTCCAGGATCCTGTACAATACAATCGTCAAACCGTTTGCTACCGGCAATGTGCAGCCCGTTGTGTCCGTTCAGTTCCTACAACCCAGTCCTTGGTGGCTAGCGGAACAGGACACCGTTGTTATACCGTCAAGAGTCACTATTCCCATGGGCATGTCGCACAGGTACACGCCAGAAAAGGTTGAGTGGCACACGGGTAGGAGGTTGGCGAGTGTGTGGGAGATGAGGCCGGCTGTAACAGCTGACAGGAAAAGCGTGGTGTCTTCCGAGTGGCGATATAACATCAGCACAGGCCTTGACTGGTGTATAAGTAAAACAGAAGGCTCGTTTGTGTACACCTTGGACATTTCGCTTGCCGTGAAAGACTTTCGCTGTGATTTGTTTGACTTGGTGTCTGTTGTAGTTTATATCTACGACAATGATCGAGGAAAAATGGTATCCCCTCTCAAGGAATTAGCTATAAACTGCGTGTGGAAACCCAAGCTACACCCAGCCTGCAATTGCACCAGTGCGTTGTTGAATTACATCAATCCCAACGGGCTATGCTCACCGACCTGCATCCTGACACCCTTTAAGCATCTATCGAAAGGGCTCGAGGGTAGCAATAATGACTGGACTCTACAAATAACACATCAGCGCCCTGCCGCTTCGATGAAGGACCGCGGTCGAGTTTTGTACGGTTCCGTGCCACCTAAAACCGAACGCTTTTGTCTGGCCACAGCTGACATTTTCTCCCTCTCATCTGGACCATGGAGAGATGCCCCTTCTGCACCCTTAGACGTGTTACGATGCGACGTCGTACTCGTTGAGTTTGCCATCTGGACAGAAGAAATCCCAGAGCATCTTGACTGGCAGTACTTTCATATACCTGTCAGACCGTCGTTATCATTATCACTATCATCATCATCATCATCATCATCATCGACCAAAGACTACAAGTCACCTAGGCTGTACATACCTCTGTCAGCCAATGATACCCTAACAACTATCCTCCATCAGGCCTGGACTGGTAAAATTGGCGCAAAGCTCAGTTTCCTTCACTCCAGTCGAGTCGCCCCTCGCCAGGAAGAAATCGCAGCTGTACTCGACTGGCTATTGAGCTTGCAATCACAACAACAACATAACCGAGCTCAGAGAGAAGTAGCAGTAGTAGTAGTTATCGATGTGGACCCGCGGACTGTAAAGTCATCAGACTTCACTATGATCAAAACACTATACGGGTCAAAGGTAGAGGTTATCCCAGGGCTTTCGGGGGACAAACTGGCAGATGTCATACATACCAGAAGGTTTGATAAAAAGCATCGTCATTTTAAATGTATTCATAAGGATAACTGTACTTTGATAAGCTCCATACGGGATGGGTTGAACAAGCTTGTGTACCGGAGAAACGTCGGCGATGTTATTGTAGCGTGTCACAATACTCCACTGCCCTTTCAGAAGTGTAGTGTGTGCCGATACGGAGACGCAATCGTCATCATCATCTGCCCAGTCAGCATAGAGCCATGGCTTGCACAGGACAGTGAAGGAGGGAAGCTGGTCTTTGAACGATACACTCCTCCTTCTCAGTGGCACAACAACGACACATTGTCATCTGAGCAATACCAAGCCGAGACTACGTTGCAGGAGCTGGGCCTGCTTGTGTCGTTACACGGAGCTTTCCTGAACCTGGATACTATATCCGTGTTCCCAAACGAAGAGGAAGGTTGTGCGCGAGTAAAACCTGCTCGCTGGAGCGTAGGAGGCTATGCGCCTCAAGAACCCTATGCAATTAGAGTACCCCGCCACGAGCTGTACCCCGAGAGGACAGGACTGTTGGTGTTCGAGGAGCTGTGCAAGAGTTCCAACAACCGCGCGGGCATAGTGGTATCGGTGCCGTCGGCCGACTACATTTCCAACGACTGCAAGTCGGTGCGCTTGCTCAACAGACACGCGAGGAACCCACGGGAGTCGAAGAGGGTCGGCTACACCATGCGTGAACTCACGGGAGTTATCTCGGACATGGCCAAATGGGGAGTGTGTAGGTACTCTCTAGGCTATCTCGACTACACCTTCGGCAACCCGGAAGGTGGTCCGACCTTCACCGAGCTCTCGCGCATAATCGACAGGGCTGCTACAAAGAGCCGGACTTTGCATTACCGGTATACGAGGAACTCCACCTTTGGTGACGGAAGATACTCTTACGTTAAAGTGGACGGTGTGTATAAACTGGAGGGGGGCATGTTTTTCCAGCACGTAACAGCAAAGGGGGGGAAGGTGACAATGACCAGGAGCTTTGTCCGGGTTCCCGATATTCCGAACCTCATGCTGGGCCTGTCCTCAGACATGAACGTAGGCGCTCCGTTGCTCGACAGTGAAGTTATACTCCGAGACACTATCGACAAGGTCGACTTTGTACCGTACAGCGCACAAGTTGTCAAGTTGAACGACAGAGACGTGGTGTTCGTAGATCACGACAACGATAGAATCTGCATGCATTCACCGCCTACGGTGGTACGAGACAACAATCTTAGGTTACCTTCCATTGGATTACTGACCAAAGAATACGACGGCCGCGAACCGAAAGGTTGCGATAGCTACATTAGCGCGGCCGAGCATCGCGCTCGGTTGTCGGTGTCATTGCCGATCCCCACTGTCCCCGTAGAACTGAGGGAGTCTGTTATTCAGAGTATAACGGACTCGAATCGTTGGCTCGGGACACCTGTGCTCACGAGAGAAGAACAAGAGTGGCTGTCCACCAACGAGATCACGATGGGCAATCGCAGCACACTTCCCTACCATCTCCAAAGCTCACCACCGCGAGGAGTATCGGCGAGTCTTGACAGCATGCACTTGATATCACAAACTCTGGAGTGTATCAGAGGCAGTAGTTTGTGCATGGAGTTGGGAGACTACGCAGAAAACAATTGGCCCCGAGGAGGTACGGGATACCCGATCGCAATCTCACATCGTACCGTGGCATCATCAGATGAGATCTTGGTTAAAATGATAGTCCGTGTCAACCACGGCGCGATACGCGTTAAACTCCCGTGTGACCTGAAACCTTTGTCTCTCGGATCAAGTCAACATTTGGTAGGGTCCCACGGGCCCACGCTGGGCTACTACACGAGCACAGAGAAGCCTCAGGTCTCCAAAGCAAAGAGTTACGTGACACGGTTGGGACCACTCGTTGCATTGATCGCACAACCCCTTGCGTTACTATATTGCCCTAACGTGACCTGGGTCACAGGTCATGTGGCGTCCTCGGAGATGTATTTTCAAAAAACCCTCGATTGTATGAGTGTCATGAACATGTCCTTTGGGGAGCTGGGCAGTGTGTTCTCTCAACTGGGTTCTCTGATCGAAGGTGATGTCAGACAAGCGGAACAGAGGGTGAAACGTGTAGCGTACATGTCGACTCGCGCCTCTGCACTATGTCTGAGTGCCGTCATACTCGCTGTATTAATCAACATCGCCGCAATGGCACTGCTTTGCGCCACGTGTGAAAGGAATCGATATAACAAACACCGCTATAGGAAACTGCAATAAGACAATGACAAACGGCCTAATCACACGCCCACCTCCACCCTTTATTGCCTTTCTAGTGCTGTCAGCTGTGTTCCTTCGACACACGTGGTGCCCCGTGTTTGCTCAACATTTGCCATTCAGGGCAACCGCAGATGAAAGCTCTGATAGCGTTTCTGCAGATTCGATACCCACTCGACCCGAGACTCGAGACACGGATCATAGGGTGTTACTCGATCCCGGTAGATGGAAGATACGTACACCCGAGATTCGTGACACCTACATCGCGTATCACTTCCTTCTAGGATTCAACTGGACCGAGCTCAAATTCAGTTACCCAGAGTGTTCTCAGGTGGCCTGCAGAGGACTACCTGACTCTTACAAAGGTTGTAAGCACTTGTGCTCTACCGGCACCTTGCAAGACGCAACTACCACGTTGAAATCCGCCACGGTCGAGTACAGCAGGGCCATGGCGACGCTAGACACGATCTTCAACGATCTAGCCGCCCTCATGGACACGCACATTGTCAACCAGCACCAGAGTATGTCTGATTCCGTATCTGAGCTACTGTCATACCAACGTAGTAAGAAGGCCTCAACGAACCCTCGACAAACTGTGGATGTGATGCGACACCACAGGACCTTGATCGAAGACGCGCTGAGAGCAGTGGAACGCGTCCCTACGTTACCGTACGTCCCTTTCCATCTAAACAAATGGCAGCCGGTATCGATGTCCAATGGCGACGCGAACAGTTTCGACGTGTTGCTCGACAGGTGGAAGACCGGCGCGTTCAAGTTGGCCGTGCAGCTCAACGCCGTCACATTCGCATTCCAGGGAGCTCACCGGCGCTTACTCGCCTGTACGCTGGGTGTACAGAGGGGGGATATGACGGGTTGTGAACCTGGCTTCATCACGAAATTCTACACTGACATACCCATCGCAAGTCGTTTACTTTCGTCCTCTAGGCTCGTGATGGTTGTTAAGAGGGAGAGATGGAAGCCACTAGCCCTCTCCCGCTGGTACATGTCCTTCATAGACTCCTCAAGGGGCAACAGGACTTGTTGGCTGGACAGGCCCATGGTGAGTGACACGCACGCCAACTACAGGGAGCCCGCGTGTGACTCTAGGGGTATATGTGAACCTCTGGAACGTGACGATGGCACGGTCTCGGCGTGCAAGGTGAACGAAAACGGCGAGATAGGTTTAGAGTGTCCCGTGGTGTGCGGCGCCCCGTGCTTCGGTCCTCTCTGCTACCAGCCCCGATTGGACAGGTACACGCTCAGGACGGCTAGCGGCGGAGCTCTTGACATCGCCAACGCCACGGGAAATCCAAGGGGGGTCCGGGTGACTAAAAGTCCCAGGATACTATCGAAGGTGTACTCGCTGTCCGATCTCGACATACACGCGTCCCTCAATAGCATTCAGAACCAATACGCGCAGTCTTCTCAGTTGCTGAAGCTAGGAGATGCCTTGCTGCAGGATGTCATCGCCATGGATGCCACTGCTCGGAAATACATTGCCCAATATGCTGAGAATACAGCGCCTCAATCGCCATCACATGGGATAACTCGAGTCGACTGTGAGAGCATGATAGGTCACAACCGGTTTATGGCTGCCGTTTCACTGACCCTATCTGCTCTCACCTGCCCTTTACTATTGATCGTTGTAATCATGAAACTCAGGTCTAGCACGAATAACTGCCGTATACCGGTCAGGACAACAAACAGGAGCGCAACGCAGACTTTTTGAGCGTAGCGTTGTCCCCAATTTCTTTGGTTGGTTCTGTTTTTTGTTTCTTTATGTTTTTGATTGTTTGTTTTGTTTTGTTTTGTTTTTTTTTTTTCTCGATTTTGCACTATACCTACCCGAATACATCCTGGCTATACACCTCCAATCACAGGGGATTTACATTCCAGCCAACCACTGTTAGCAAAAATCTGATGTCCAACCACCACTGAGTTGAAGGGTATTAATAATGGGCACAAAGTCACATTGATCACATTTCTTTTGCCCTTGACTTGACAAGTCATGGCTTCTTCAACTATACGCTTGACATGTGTACTTGTTGCACTATGGACAGTCACCCTGTCAGATGGAACACCGTTGCCGTTACCTACGCCTACGGCAATGGCAGATATGGACCATACGGATATGGACTATACAGATCTAGAAGCAGACGCAACCACCGGACCTGACAACTTCACAGTGACAACCGGGCCTACGTTTCTGGAAACAACAGAGGAGGAATACATCGCAGACGCAACCACCGGACCTGACGACTTCACAGTGACAACCGAGCCTACGTTTCTGGAAACAACAGAGGAGGAATACATCGCAAAGTCACATCTGCTACTGGTGTGTCCGAGCTCGAATCCTAGCCACGTTCACTCCACTACCTGGTACATCTTAAAACCCACAGGACGTTGGTGTGGAATATATCGTATTGAAAACCAAGGCTATGTCTTGAATTACGATACGGACTGTGTACAGTCGATTACGAACGTCACCTACGACCTAACTAGTGACGGGGCTCTAATCGTCTACGATGACACGTGTGACCACAATGCAACCTACCAGTGTATGAGGTCAGCCGAAGTGGGATACAGGAACGAAGAGCACACGTTCTCTGTTGCAAATTGCACCGTCTCAACAGGAGTGAAACCCCCAGTCCGACAACCCAAGGCTGAGAGTCCTCTTGGAAACTCCGCAACGCCGCGGCTGACAATTTCAAGTCTCTTTCTACTTACTATAGGTAGCACAATGCATTCCATGTATTAACGCCGCTCACCACCGTACATCAACTCGTGTATCACCTCCACTGACCGTGCTTGTTGCTCAACAACTTTAAAAAAAAAAAACGAATCCATGGCGTCCGCCGAACCTACCAGAATCAGAACGTCAAGAAAGGATGCTGGTTTACCGTCGAAACCAGCACCTTTGATCCCCGAGCATAATGAATATGTCTACAGACCGGCTCGAATGAAAGCATCCGTACAGAACATCGTGGAGGGTGCTCGTGCACAGAAGGTGAAAATCGAGGTCCCCGTGACCCCGTATGGGACAATCAAACTGGTCCACACCCTGTGCTCTGCTGCAAATGCCAAGGTCTGGGGCCCCGAATGTGAGAAAGCCTTAGTTGACAATCTCCCTGTCAGAGAGCACCACAAGTCCTTCCTATCACACAACATGTTCGTAACCATGATTGGGGCTGTGGTTGCCAGATCTCTGGAGCAAGCGACCAGGGGTTGCAAAGACACTCTGGACCTGCTGGCCGATCGATACTTTGTGAGAAGCATAGCGTGTCACGACTCTAGCAAGACCAGTACCACCGAAGCGGCTGCGTATGCCGGTATCATAGCTGTGCACATGGAGAAAGAGAACCTGCGTGTGAATGCGAAAAAACGGCACCAGCTCAACAAACGCCACGGAATCAACCAGCCGGAAGACGAACGTTGTTCACTGGACAAAGTGCACACTGACGTCGGTGCTCTCACGACAGCTATGGCCAACTTTGGATTCAAGCATCACTATGATAATAACCCTCACCACCCTGAGCACTTTCCCGAGGGCAAAATGGATGATATGAACCTCGTGGAAGCCATCGTGGATGGCTTGGCCTGTATATTTGAAAGAAACAAGGAACACACAGATGTACACTCTTGGCTAGAGATGTACAACATCGACAGATTCAAGGGTGACAATAAGAAGCTTGCCGTAAACATCATGCAGGCCCTCAAGCTCTTCATAACGGATGCTGATTATAAAGCCCTACAAGCCTTCCGGAGATCTATAGTCTCTATCATTGGCGAATCTATCCCATGGTCCCGTGTGATTATGACAGACCGTTGTGAACACATTGCTGCTGACCACCATGCTCATGCACCTACACACGATTACTTGTCGTGTTTTCCAGTGACAGAATAACAATTGGCTTTTGATTCCCCGAGTTGTGTAAATGTGGACGGTGTTATTAAACTTTAAACGTGTCTGTAATGTGTGTACATCTGTAATGCAGTGTTGTTGTTGTTGTTGTTGTTGTTCATTATTCATTGCCGCTCTTGCCATGTAACACCACGATCGGCGATGTTCTGGCAGGTCTATGTACAGTCATGGAAACAAATTATTAGACCACCCTTGTTTTCTTCCATGACTGTATGTATTTCTTATGCATGTTTCTCACTGACCAAATAACAATTGTCTTTTGATTCCCCGAGATGTGTAAATGTGGACCGGTGTTAATAAACTTCAAATGTGTTGCTGTAATGCAGTGTTGTTGTTGTTCATTATTTATTTTGCCGCTCTTGCCATATAACACCACGATCGGTGATGTGCAGGTTTATGAGTGCACAATGTGGGAGACCCACTGTTTTGTTGGTTCATTCAATCAGTCAGCCAGTCATTTATTCATAGTCACGACTGATAAATTAAAAAAAAAACCTATAACCCATACTCCCATCATTTCAAAGAGTTCAAACCACATTTATATCATGTCGTAACTTGCTAAAAAGAGACACAGGTAGGCTGAATAGGGATACACAAAAAAGGTTTATTTGTTCCGTAAGCAATTCATCATGATGTCAAAATGCAAAACAGAAAGCACAAGAAAAGCCAAAACAAACGTGATACATCCAGTAATCCATGCTACATACACATCACAAGCCCCTGTAGGTACCAAGTGTACTGCTAGTAAACCGTGTCTGTCTAAGGAAACACATAGCGTTTTTTCATTTCACTTCTGGTAGGGACTTAGCCTGGGTGCTCCACCGGCACGAAGCTCTGAGCAGTCAGAGAAACTGTATAGGTGTGGTGTGTAGCCTGTAGTTGAGTCTAACGGTAGCTCCAGCCACGCGTGATCATTCAGGGTCTAATAAAGAGGCTGTGTAACATGTTGAAGATTATACCATTGGTGCCCATCACGTAGCCTTGCATGGTGACCTCGGTGTTGAGGGGGGTGCCATGAGTGGACATTAAATCCTGTGACATTACCCAGGATCCTCATCTCGCTCTCTGACAAAGAGCTCATGACAGAACATGCACTACTCAGAGAACTCAGAGTACACAGTCGAGGTTCTTCCTCATTGGTATAAGCTGTGTCAATGTCGAGATCGTACACGTCGTCACCCTCATTGTTCAAACTCACTTGAGCCAATCGCTCCTTGGTGTAGAGTCTGTGTATCCAACCCATGACTTTTTATCCATTGGAACCATCAACCAGAAAATGTCTTCAGTGACTCTAACCAGTACGTGATTCACGGTTGAAAAAAAAAAATATGTGTGTATAAAAGAGTGTACACCTCCTAGCACTATTTATACCCTGCCTCTGAAGGATGCAAGAGGAGTGAGTAGACCAGGTATTGGGCCCCCCCTCCTGTCCAGAGAGGATACAAGGCATTGAGACCCCGTTGACAGAGGAGACCAGACATTGATATCGTTTTCAGTCTAGACACAGGAGGAACCTGTCTCGCTTCATTCAGAAAAGAGACCGTTGTACTCTGTACAAACCTTGCTCAAGTATAACAGGAGGCGAGTGGAGGTGGTGGTCCTAGAACAACGCAGATGGCCAACAATAACAGACGTCGACTCGATGTTGAGCTTGACACGCTTGAGAAGGAGCGTTCATTGAGTACTTCTTCAAGGCCAAACGTGTTAAGATTTCCCAACTTGGACTTTGGTATGTTATATATGGGTAGAGGTGAACTTAAGCAAGCCTTGAATGCCCAATTGTGTCTGCATAGTGCAGACACTAACATGGAGGTAGCGCTAACCGATTACACTACAAACTACCAGAGCCGTAGACTGTCAGCTGTCAGTTGGTTTGCTAAAATCCTACCAAATAAACTGGTGGACAACGAGGACCACCACTCTGTCTTTGTACCGACTGTGAATGTCATGGACAGATACATAGTCAAGTGCGCTGACCTCGGTGAGGACTTGTGTCAACTGTTGAAGAACATCCGTAACATCAGAGCAGCGTGCTTGTCACTCTCGTTTAAAATGTATGCTGTGTTGACAAGAGTCTCTCTAAATGACTTGCACAGACGTGAAGATTGGGTGGACGAGGCATTGGTTACAGACTCTTGCAGTAACACGGGCTCGGACACGGTCATCCCGTCGAGTGTGCGAGGCATAGAAGAGGCCGAGAAGCGGATAATTATCAAGTTGAAAGGTTCCGTGTTCCCGGTCAATGCTGAAAATATGATCAGTGTACTGTGCAAGTATCTTGTTCTGGAACACCGCAGCAAGGAAGAGCCATCGCCAGGATATCAGGAACCTACTTACTGCCTGGAAAAACGCGCCAACTTCGCAGCAGTCAAGCTTTTCTCAAGGACAACGTTGGACGTCAGGTTGTTACACTTTGAGAGGTGGAAGTGTATTGCCGCCTGTTGCCTGCTCGGGGTGAACAAGGAGTGTGTCACGGACCCTGTGAGAGCTTTACATATCCAAGACACTCTGATGTCGCTCTTGGAAGAGCTGAAGCCCGGTGAGTTCACACGCGAGGAACTCTCTGGCCTTACACGGCTGTTGACACGGGACTGTGTAGTATGTGGCAGTTCCATTGTCAACCTCGATGTGCATAGCGCTCTGCGTGAAATATCTTCTCTGTCGTGCCGCAAGTGCTACGCAAAGCTCCCCACCGGGTGCGTGACCTGGTGAAACGGAGGATCTTTTGCAAATCTTTGGTGACAAGAACACAGAGGAGAACCCTGACTGACTATCACAGAAGAGCACAGCATACCTATGACATATGTCCATGTGCATTGCCTACATATCGTGTCAAATAACTGCATCCTTGTACAATGTGTGCATTTCATCATGTATTACCCTGCCCTGTGAATAAAAGAAAGCTACGCAATGTGACACGTGTGATAAGACTTTATGTTTATTTCAGATGTATATAGTCCTTGACATTCTGTGGAAAATAAAGGAAGACCCATATTGCATAATTGTTGAGAACATGTTTATTCACTGTGCACATGACAACATTTTTAAAAAAAAAAAACCCACTTTGAATCTTGAATCTGGTTACGGCTTAGGCTGAGGTGAGAGGGGTTCGACACAATGAATGACAGATGTGAGTCCAATCTCAGCAGGTTTTTACGTCTGTCGTTTATATAGTCTTTGAGAAGCATAGTCTCAAACTCCTCTGAAACCTCTATTCTCTCAGTTACTATGTTCCTGCAGAGCTCCTGCATCTGAGGAAGGGGGTCTGGTCACAAATGTCACATTTAGAACAGTGCACAACATGTGGCACAGTAACTCTCTCAGGGTGGAGGAGTGTGTGTCTTGAGGCATGAGGCAAAGATTATACCTCGACTTATCAAAGGTTACATTACGTATTCTTCCATTTGACATCACAATTCTGAAGAGACAAATACAGCAATTGATTGGTTATTGATGTGCTATACAGAATCACGAGAGAGACAATGTTGGGAGTGCGAAGTGCTCTGAGTTTATTGAGGCAAAAGCAGTGTATATATATATATATATATATGCATACAAACATTGGGTTACATAGGGGACCTAGGGCCTCCTGTACAGCAGATTACATATGAGGTGATGTTATTGTCCGGTTGTTTCGGGGTTGGTTGTGATCTTCTGAGCGTCAGCAGATGCCTTCAGCGCTGCCGACTGCCGTGGTTAACCCTTCCGTCGTCGGTGAGGATTACGTTCTCGTGTTTCCGCCCCGCATAGAAAGCTGTTGGCGCCTGACCATCTACATGTCTATCCTAGGTCAGTGTACACGACACCCTCACCTAGACACGTAGTGGAAGGCGTTTGTTCACCTGATACAGCGTTGTCGATCATCAAGAGTTCCAGTAAGCTAGGGCAGCCAGTATTCATTCCAGGCGATTCGTCTTCCGTGACAACCATCCTTCCTTCGGACTCCGTGAACCACAGCCCGTACCCCTTTCTCATCCTTAGCGGGGCTACTCTGTCCAGGCCCAACTCCTGGATTTGGACAGAGTCGCTTCTGTGTGGACCGGGCTCAGCTTCAAGCCTCACTTCGTCACAGCGGAAGAGTCTTACCAACCCGTCCTCGAATTTAGTCCTTGATGGTTTGTATTCCGGGTAACAGAGTTCTCGGTATAATTGGTACCATTGTTGCATCCGGATTCTCCCAGACGACAAGACTCCGACATTTTGGTAACAATATTTGGCCGCGCAATGAGGGCACAAGAATCCTAAATCCAAATAGAACCCTCCATTCCGGGGCCGGTTCTTGCAGAAAATGCAATGCATGCAGTTCAACCACCTCGTTTCTTGTGCTTGAGCATGATGCAATATACCAGTTTTGGCATTAAATAAGACAATGGTATATTGGTAGTCCATGATGATGTCCATCTGTTGATAAAGGTTTTCTGTTCTCTATTATTTGTATAATATTATTTGTCCTACAGGCATATGTTCAGCCTGATGCTGTGTCATAATGGCGCTCTAGGTAGGGTTAGGGCTAGGGTTAGGTCAAAGAAAAGCAAAAGCAAAAGCAAGCGGTTGTGACAGGAGTCTGTCCGTTGAGTCTCCTCTTTCGCTGCTGGTCAGGTATCCTGCCTTTGTTAGGATTGCTGTCGTTTCAGGTGGCGTGCCCAAATCCCTGTAGGATCGACACAGGTCCGACCTCCTCTCTTGTAGGTGACGACGACCTCCTCCCGACGACAGTGCCCCGATACGGGATGGAAGACCGCCGTAGTCCAGGCTCTGGTTGGCTTTGGTATGGTCTTGATGCATTGACACTGGGTGCGGCGGGGCATTATCCCAACAGCCGGTTCCCCAAACAGGAGGAAAAGCAGAAAAAGAGCCAAAAAAGGGGATGGTCGGTCAAATGTACCTGTAAGTCGTGGTATGCCAGGGGCACCGTGATGGGGCGCCATGATGATGATGGTGATGTGATATACAGAATCACGAGAGACACAATGTTGGGAGCGCAAAGTGCTCTGAGTTTATTGAGGCAAAAAGCATACACATGCATATATATGCAAACAAAAACTGGGTTACATAGGGACCTAGGGCCTCCTGTACGGCAGATTACATACGAGGCGATGTTATTGCCCGGTTGGTTTGGGTTGGTTGTGAGCCGAGCGTCAGCAGATGCCTTCGGCGCCGACTGCCGTGTTTAACCCTTCTGTCGCCGGTGACGATAATGTTCTCTGTTTCCGCATAGAAGGCCGTTGGCGCCTGAGCATCTACATGTCTATCCGAGGTCGGTCCACATGACAGTTATGCGTCAGTAGGTGTATCGTGACAACCTTCGGCAGACTTGAGGAGTTTCAAGGGTACAGTTTGTAGAACGGCTCCAATCTGGTCAAGGTCAGGCCTTGCGAGGGATAGCTCCACATCAGCAGAGACTCGTTTTAGTATGTCTTTGGTGAGCCTGCGATCGCAATACAAGACAGCGTTATGCATTGCGTGAGCAAGGATCACCCCGGGCTTTTGATTAGTGCAAATCCAAACCATCGCTCTTTTGCCTCGGGATGACACTTCGTACTGCACTGCAACGTGTTCACCTACGCAATGAGTAGCAATGGGGATGCCGAGGATCCCCACAGCAATCAATGCCTGGGCTCCGATTATGTTAGCCGTTGTGAAGCGCACACCTTCGAAATGTTTAGGTGGACAGTCACAACGGCCAATGGGGTAGCAGCCATGTGTGGTACGCGTAGCTGGTTGCTCCACATAGATGTACTCAGTCACCTTAGTCTCTTCAATGACCAGACTCTCTCGGTCATCCACCTTAGTCTCTTCAATGACCAGACTCTCTCGGTCATCCACGCGACGAAGGCTAAACTTGTACTCGGATCTGTGCGTTGCTCGATTGCTCGCTGACATTGTCGCCACCAAATGTCTCCTGAAATCGCCTTCACGGTTTTAGACATCGGTTGGGTTAATAGCGGCTAATAACTGCCACCCTTGCTTCCCTTGGGTTGGTACTGTCAGTACTGTAATCATTGATGTGAGAGTTATCGACAAGCTCAGTCAATGGTGATCATTGAGACCAAGAAAGAAAGAAAGAAAGAAAGAAAGAAAGGGACACAAAGGATTTAATGTTTGACAGAATATCACTTTATTTTTATTTTGTCATTCACCAAGTGCACTTCATACAGGTTTGTACATACAGATTGGTCATAACAAACTGACTGAATGACTGTCAAACTGACTAACTGAACCCTCTAGGGGAACGTATAACGCACAAATATTCCGTGCTCATACGGACCGAGCCTGGGTGCACCGGCTGGCAGTCCTGAGCAGTCAGAGATACTGTATAGGCGTGGGGTGCATGCTGTAAAGTCATCCAAGGGCAACTCCATCCACGCCACGTCGTTCGTGTCCAGTATGGAGGCTGAATGCATGGCCGAGATTACACCCTTTGTACCCAGAACGTATCCGTCCATGCCGACCCCGGTGTCAAATGGGTGCCAAAGGACAACGTTGAAACCGGTCACATTGCCCAGGGTCTCCGACTCGCTCTCTGATAGGGAGTTCATGACAGAGCACGCGCCGCTGATGCTAGTCAGAGGACACAATCTGGGTTCGCCCACCTCAAGACCGGAGACTAAGTCTCTCATTTTACCCTCCAGTTTCAATCTGTCACCAGATAATAGTTTCTTGGTGTAATGCACCGTTCGACCTGCCATGGAGACCACAAGGCGACCGCGGTTGTCGAATCCGGACTCCCAAGTTACGTTCTTGGTGGTGAAAGCCGCCTCGCGATTTGCACGTTTGGCGTGTACGCGAAGCCAAACTTGTACCCCGGGGCCCTTCACCGTCAGGTAAAAAAGCGTCTTGGTGCTCCGACACGAAACCTCTCCTTCGCCGATGTAGACTCCAGTGCGCTGTGCGGCTCTGGCCACCGCCAGCCCGATGAGATTTTCACAGTTGAGCTTCTTCACAAAGGGTGTAGATGAGCCGGGCAGACTTTGAGGGGCCGCGCGGAAGGATCCTGTCCAGTGGACAGGAGGCTCCATGTCTACACTAGACACGTTCCAGATTCCTTCCTCGGCACCGGCGGGTAAAGGGCCCTGACATGTAGTGTGATCAGAGCCCTTGGTAAGCACACATGGGAAGGTTCCGGACCAAAAGTCCTTGGTGTACTTTGTGCAGTTGTCAGACCTCATGTAGACCGTGACAAAATGCCTTCCGTACTCTCCAACCCCCCAGCCTAGCATGTTCCATGTGCAGGTCTTAGGGTTCATCTTCGGGGAAGATATCGTCAATGTACGCAGGTGGAACCGGCTGTCCATCAGACCCGCAAGGGCCTCATGCATAGGCCCCTGATCCGCGTACATACCATGGGTAGCGGTGAACATGAAGCTTGTCACAAAGAAGAACAGCAGCTGTGAAATCATCATGATCATGATGATGATGATATGATGATGATGATGATGATGATGATGATGTGTAACACCGTTGCTAGCTTTCCAGTCTATGCTCTAGGCTGCCAACAAGTTTCTCAACACACACATCCCAGGTATTAATACCATACAGACCCTGGACCTACAACTCAACTGAGTCCTCCCTCTGATCAGCACACATCCAGTGACACATTCGTTCATTAATCCTTCGATTCATCTGTCTACTCATCCAACCAACCAACCAACGAACCAATAAGTACGGAGGGTAAACACCGGGATAAACTGACATCGCCATTCTTGTGCATCGAGTGTTTGCTTCGAGCTTACAGCGGCGAATACCATGTGGAACTCAGACAGTGACCATGCTTACGTCCGTGACTGTATAGGGACTGCGAACGTTGGCCAGGTGGAGCCGGACGGTAGCCTGGTTACAACCCCCTACGCCGCTCCTCGCAACAGTGTTGCTTCGAGGAATGGATACAGAGTGCTGGAGGACCATAATGTCCTGACACACATAAGTGGAACGTACGACACGTACAGGTGCAACACTTGTAAGATTGTACTTTCAGGTTACAAAAGAGGCGACCCCAATTTGCACGAACACGTGAGACACGGAGGAGGACAGTGTCTGTACATTAAGACCAAGTTCATAGGTCGTGAACATGAGCTCGCTGCCTTACAAGGAAGGCTGCGGTTCCAAAGGGGGTTAATGGCATTCCCTGAACACTTGATGTACTCCACTGGTGGGTACGCTACACTGGCCGCTGTAAAATACTGCATCGTATGTGCATGTCCAGAACGTGAGCGTTGTCTCGACTCGTGCTTTGACATGCGCAACCGTCTCAAGAAGAGCCTCAAGGACCTGAAGTTGCCAGTGTCCATTGACAACATTCGACTGTTTCAGATGACACTTGACCCTGGCATCGAATGCGACGCTACCTTAGTGGATCCTCGCGACAACAAGTTCCTTGTGCTTGGAGAGTCTGCCAACATGTACCACCTTGAGCCAACGACCGACACGCACAAATGTTTCGTGTGTAACATCGCAGTTGAGAACTTTGTGAAGAATGACACCTTACTGGGTGAGCACATCTTTCATGCCTACACCCAAGGCAAGGACTGTTCATACCTTATCAACAGGTTCAAGGACAACCGATATGAGCTGATGCGCATACTCGGGGAGCAGAGGTACAGAAAGGGATATGTCGCATTCCCGGATAAAGTCACCAACTTAAGACACGGGTGCACTGTAACTGATGGAGTGACCCGCTGTTGTGTCTGTAGCGTTGCGGTCGACCGGAGTGGTTACGTACCCACTCATGCGCATTTCCCGCAATGCAATAAAATGAAGGACTTGCTTCTGATGAAGCTTAAGGATATGATGTTGTTACCATGAATGTGTCATTTGTGTGCATCCATCATGCATCTGTTTGGCTGTAACCACAACTATGGTTGTCATTTACAAGCGCTTTGCTGCATCATGTAATAAAAGGCTACTACCCACTCAGTAGCACTCAGCGGCATCACCTGCAATGCAATAAATTGAAATCTTTCATGAATGTTCTCTGTCTGTGTCATTTAATAAAAGCTTACATTGTTTCAATCTCGTCTCTGGGCTGGCTGCAATGTTTCACGTGTGTTCCCTTTCGATTGTGTGCTGTTGGAAATTTGGTTAAGTGCTTCTCTCTCTCTCTCTCTCTCTCTCTCTCTCTATCTATCTCTCTATATATACATAAAGGGATGTGTATTGTCCTACACTCTCTAGTCTAGCTCACGTACAAGCGTACAATTGTAATTCTTAATACTCAAACCATATTTGACAGCTAGGTGCAGGTACTCAAAATGTCGGAGTTGCAACGTCTACAGGAAACTGGCAGCGATACTAACAAGGGTGGAAACACAGCCTCGGCTAGTGAGCCGGTCTCGAGATCCCCTGAGGATGAAGCACTGGACATTGTCACCAGGCAACTCATGAAATCTTTCTTTGGGGAGTTCACAGGACTGTTGAAACCTAAGCCACACCACAGTAAACCTCTGTGGACAATGAAAAGGGTTGTTGATAACCTATTGAAGAAACACAAATGTGAATACAGCGGTGGGTTATGTTATTGTAATTACGACTAACGTTAGATGTTATTCAGTGTTTATGTTTTGTTTTGTTTTGTTTTGCTTATAACAACTGGTGTCTGATCTGGTGGACATTTAGGTATGATTGACAAACTTTCATTGGACGACAGAGGTGACGTGACATTCGTCAGTGCAGTGGCTAATAGCCTCTTTTCTGACGGGACCAGCAACTGGGGTCGCGTTGCCAGTCTGACAGCCTTCGGGGCTGTGGTGTGTCAGTACTTCAAGGACAAGGGCAGAGACTCCTATGTAGAGATGGTGGGAGATGAGATTGCCCTGTACCTCCTGACCAAACAGAAGGATTGGCTGATTAACAACAACTCCTGGGTGGGTCAGTCGGGTGTAATACCTGACCAACTCTACACGTGGCCACTTTTTGCTTTCCATACGTTTACTTTGTTCTTTGTTGTTCTTCTTTTCTTCACAGGATGGCTTTGTGGACTTCTTTGCGGACCGAACATCTCCCCTGCTGGACATCATTGTGTTTGCTGGTACTGGGATAGCAAAGTTGACCTTGCTGAACGTGTGAACATGTCACATTTGTTAGCGTCGTTGACTCTGTAATGAATGACAACCCCCACTGCACACATAAACACACAAACACAAAAACTAAATAAATGAATAAAAGAATGATTGAACCACCGTGTTTGAGTTGTCTGTCAAAACACAAACATAACAGAATTGCGTAGTCTTGTGCATATAACATTTATTGGTAACCGATGTACAGCATAAAACAACATTTACAAAGCATAAAGTCAACAATCTTCGGGCACAAGACCTTGTTCTTCAAACCATTCAGGTGGGGCATTCAAAGTCCATATTAAGCCATACGGATGACAGTGCGTTGTCCGCGTCACTTCGATCAATGTCGCTCTCCAGGATCAGGTCCATCTGGTCAAACTGAGAGCTCTCGGCTCCCAGGTCCTTAGTCTCGGCACATTCCCTCTGACAGTCACTCGGTGTGGCGTAGTCGACGGCCGCTGTCAGCGAGTCCCCGTCCGTGATACACTCGTCGCCTCTGTGCCATAAGGACTGCAGTACGTTGTCCGCGTAACTGGGACCAATGTCGCTCTCCAGGATCAGGTCCATCTGGTCAAACTGAGAGCTCTCGGTTCCCAGGTCCTTAGTCTCGGCACATTCCCTCTGACAGTCACTCGGTGTGGCGTAGTCCACGGCCGCTGTCAGCGAGTCCCCGTCCGTGATACACTCGTCGCCTCCGTGCCATAAGGACTGCAGTACGTTGTCCGCGTAACTGGGACCAATGTCGCTCTCGAGGATCAGGTCCATCAGGTCAAACTGAGAGCTCCCGGCTCCCAGGTCCTTAGTCTCGGCACATTCACTCTGATAGTCACTCGGTGTGGCGTAGTCCACCGCCGCTGCCAACGAATCCTTGTTCGTACAGGTGTCACCTTTGTGAGACTCACTTGGCGTGTTGTTGAACGCCGCTGTCAAGTCCATGTTGGTAATACACGTGTCACGTCTATGGGATTTACTTAGTTCACCCTTGGACTCCGAACCCACAGACTGAATTCCAGAATCGTTATGGCTATCACTGATAATAGTACACTTGTTTCCAGTAGGTTCACTGTGGATATGAGCGAACGTCGGTGTACCGATGTACACTACCGGCGATGTGTTTACAGGTATACCGTGGATATGAGCGGACATCGGTGTACCGATGTACACTACCGGCGATGTGCTTACAGGTATACCGTGGATATGAGCGGACATCGGTGTACCGATGTACACTACCGGTGATGGGTTTACATGATTTTTGTGGATACGAGCCGACATCGGTCTACCGGTGTACACGGCCGGCGATGTGTCTACCGGTTTATTGCTCCAGATTCTGTCCAGAACTTGTTTCCAGTAGGAGTCAGAATCAGTGTCAAATGTGGTCTTGTAAAAACCTTGACTGTGTGTCTTTGTGACAACACCTATTGTCCTCAGGGTGCCGAAGATGTCATACATCCTGCGTTGTGGAACTTTAAGTAACAAAGCCAGGTCCGTTACATCAATCTTCCCTGGGTGAGCGAGCAAATGCTGGTAAACACTCCTGGAGTACTGGTGCAAAGCACATCTTCTGACCGTCTGTAACTGACACAGCTGTTGCGTACTGACCACGTATCGCTTGCCATTTCTAATGAGAAGGCCAATACCTTCCAGACAGTGAATGATGTCGTATATTCTACGTCTAGCGCCTTTGCTGTCATTGTTCAGTTTGTTGATTATGTCCTTGTAGGTGAACTTCTGCAAAGTCTTCACCAGATTTAGCATCCATTCTGCGAGTGTGGACAGAATGGTTTTCCTGTGACTTTTGGGTGAACGAGGCGTGACCTGTGACACAAGACTTTGCTTATGTCCTTGAAGGTGAAAGTCTGCAAAGTCTTCACCAGATTTAGCATCCATTCTGCGAGTGTCAACAGAATGATTTTTCTTGTGACTTTTGGGTGAACGAGGCATCAATGGCCAACTCAAGTAGACTCTGGTTTTACTCTGAGGAAGCAAGCTACTAGTGCGTACAAAGCACCCACTTCCAATGCTCAACTCCAACCAATTCAACTACATTGACCAACAATATCTGACTTAACCATTCATTAAACCGTGACTCAGTTTTTATCCGATCGAACAGAAACCCCAAAATCAGCTACGCAACATTGAGTACATGTCCAATCACCTACACAACGGTCCAACTAGTGCATGCACATCTAATCATCTACACAACGGTCCAAGTGACACAGCCAGACCCACCTCCGTTTTCGAGTAACAACACAGGGTTGCCCATGCAAACAGCAAAGCAAATGGTTGGACAATATTGTGCCAGTTGGAACGAATAATACCGCCTGGATAACGTTGTGTCAGTTGGAACGAAAGACATCCAACTGACACGTCTGTGTCCAATCATCTAATTACAGCCAGACCCACCTCCGTTTTCGAGTAACAACACAGGGTTGCCCATGCAAACAGCAAAGCAAATGGTTGGACAATATTGTGCCAGTTGGAACGAATAATACCGCCTGGATAACGTTGTGTCAGTTGGAACGAAAGACATCCAACTGACACGTCTGTGTCCAATCATCTAATTACAGCCAGACCCACCTCCGTTTTCGAGTAACAACACAGGGTTGCCCATGCAAACAGCAAAGCAAATGGTTGGACAATATTGTGCCAGTTGGAACGAATAATACCGCCTGGATAACGTTGTGTCAGTTGGAACGAAAGACATCCAACTGACACGTCTGTGTCCAATCATCTAATTACAGCCAGACCCACCTCCGTTTTCGAGTAACAACACAGGGTTGCCCATGCAAACAGCAAAGCAAATGGTTGGACAATATTGTGCCAGTTGGAACGAATAATACCGCCTGGATAACGTTGTGTCGGTTGGAACGAAAGACATCCAACTGACACGTCTGTGTCCAATCATCTACACAACGGTCCAACTGACACGTCCATGTCCTACCAGGTATCAGTTTACACCAACCCTTGAACAGGGTTCTCTTACCCAACACTGGCCAGGCTCTAATATATAAGACATTCCCCCATCCCCTTTAGTGGTTATACTCAAAGACACATAGCATCTTACCAAGCACACACAGTTAGTTTCTGTCTTGTATTTTTTTAAATTCATCAATATGGTTCGATCTATTTGCCGCTTCAGCTTCAGCCTAAGCTACACAAGTGACAATGTACGTCATGTACAGGATGCATTGACTCCTGATTTGTGCAAGTTTGCTTTAGTTATTAAAGCCAAAGACCAGCTTATTGGGGTAGTCAACAAAAAAAACAGACAATCTCTACACTCATTCCAACGATATATTGGTAATGGATCCAAGGTTGATGCTGTGGACATAAACGTTGATGCTGTGGACATAAACGTATCTGATGCTGAAATTGAAACCGACTTAAGAAACAGGCCGGATTTCGAACATTTTGTGCTGCGTATTGGAACACCTGTGATGAACAGAGGGTGGTGGAAACTCTCACGTGGAATCAAGACCGTCACGTTTGCCCCCACAAACACGCAGCATGACATAACTGTCAGGGAAAAGCGTCTGCCTGAGACCCAGGATAAGACAATGCCCAAGGATGTGACTGATGTACCCAAACCTGATTGTTCTCAACTCAGAAGAGACGTCGTGGCTCCTCAAAAATCCATGGTTATGCAACAACTACGGAAAGTGGTGAAGTCAACCATGAGTTTTGTTGATCACCAAGAGCGATACATGTTAAAGTTCAGGCGTTGGGTGCTGAGGATGTTAACAGAAACAGGACAAATGCATGACTCTCATCTGATGCGTCAACTTTCACGCTTAGACCGCTGTGAGAAACTGCTTAAAGAGTACATTACTGCTCGCAATTCTATGGAGCGGAAGTCACACAGATTCTACAGCGTAGACTTGAATCCAAAGATGTCAATTCACCTTGACAACACGGAGACCAGCGCAGCTCAGGCCGGTGACCGTGGCTGTCTCAGTGGAGTAGAAGGACATCGAGGGATGCCAATTCACCTTGACAACACGGAGACCAGCGCAGCTCAGGCCGGTGACCGTGGCTGTCTCAGTGGAGTAGAAGGACATCGAGGGATGCCAATTCACCTTGACAACACGGAGACCAGCGCAGCTCAGGCCGGTGACCGTGGCTGTCGCAGTGGAGTAGAGGGACATCGAGGGATGTCAATTCACCTTGACAACACGGAGACCAGCGCAGCTCAGGCCGGTGACCGTGGCTGTCGCAGTGGAGTAGAGGGACATCGAGGGATGCCAATTCACCTTGACAACACGGAGTCCAGCACAGCTCAGGCCGGTGACCGTGGCTGTCGCAGTGGAGTAGAAGGACATCGAAGGATGCCAGTTCACCTTGACAACACGGAGTCAAGCACAGCTCAAGCCCGTGACCGTGGCTGTCACAGTGGACGAGACGGACATCGAGGGATAACAAGTTACCTTGACAACACAGAGTCAAGCACAGCTCAAGCCCGTGACCGTGGCTTTCGCAGTGGAGTAGAAGGACATCGAGGGATAACAAGTTACCTCGACAACACAGAGTCAAGCACAGCTCAAGCCCGTGACCGTGGCTTTCGCAGTGGAGTAGAAGGACATCGAGGGATAACAAGTTACCTCGACAACACAGAGTCAAGCACAGCTCAAGCCCGTGACCGTGGCTGTCACAGTGGACGAGACGGACATCGAGGGATAACAAGTTACCGTGACCGTGGCTGTCGCAGTGGAGTAGACGAACATCGAGGGATAACAAGTTACCTTGACAACACAGAGTCCAGCACAGCTCAAGCCCGTGACCGTGGCTGTCGCAGTGGAGTAGACGAACATCGAGGGATAACAAGTTACCGTGACCGTGGCTGTCGCAGTGGAGTAGACGAACATCGAGGGATAACAAGTTACCGTGACGGTGGCTGTCGCAGTGGAGTAGACGAACATCGAGGTATAACAAGTTACCGTGACCACGGCTCCCGCAATGGACGAGATGGAACTCGAGGCGTAACGAGTTACAGTGACAACACGGAGTCGGGCACAGCTTGGGACTGTGACCGCGGCTACAGCAATGGAGAAAGGCGAAATAGAAGGACTGCAAATTACAGTGACTGTAAATCCTACCCTTCCTTATCATCATCATTCTACAACTACATGTAATTGTTATATGTACTGTGTTGGTAATAAAAAAAAAAGATCTTGATTATATTGTGAGTCATGTCCCACAGCAGAGTAACCATTTCACACACGTTTGTCATTTCCATTATCATGTATTTATTTCATTTGTAACAACAACATTCACAATACAAATCATCCAATGTCATTGTCAACTACATGTAATTGTTATATGTACTGTGTTGGTAATAAAAAAAAAGATCTTGATTATATTGTGAGTCATGTCCCACAGCAGAGTAACCATTTCACACACGTTTGTCATTTCCATTATCATGTATTTATTTCATTTGTAACAACAACATTCACAATACAAATCATCCAATGTCATTGTCAATCAAATGCACGCAATGCAAGAGAGGGGTTATCCATACATATCTATAACTAAAACTATACACAGGGCAAATGAACACAGTGAGTTCAAATATCCCGTCCGGCAGGTTATCGTCGATGCGTAAGAGTGGTCTACTTTATTGTCTCTTCATACAGACACAAAAGCCTGTCAGCAGAAACATCAATACAATTACAACACCACCAACAACTATGTGTGTGCTATATCTGTCCCACGATCCATGCTGATCGTGGTACAGATCCGTGCCTCTCATAACATCCTCCCACTCAGCCTCAAGGACGGCTGATAGCTTTGCGTAGTCGATCACACAGTCGCCCACGTCGCCACTGATCACCTGCTCTTCCTCCTCACTCAGCGGTCGACCAATCAAGTCAACCAACGTCTTTAGTCCTCCATTGAAATCTTGAACGTAAAAGGAATTGCCCAATCGAATAATGTTATCTGTGGTCTTTGTTGTTGTCTCAGGAAATCCGACAACCTTGGCCAGTTTCAGGATCTTGTATTTGTTATTGATGACTGTGGCTCCGATAGCAGACGCAACCCCTTTAGTGTTGTCAGAGGTGGCAAGTTTTTTGATCTTGTCCAGGATGTCCTTCAATTTTTCGAGTTTCGAAGCTTTTGTCTCAACTTGATAGATGCCCTTAGATATAGCCACCTTACCGTAGCTAACCCTTCTAGCCCCGGCGTAGACTTCACATTTGTTTTTCGATTTTTTACATTCGCCACATTGGGACCTCAGGCATTCTCTCAGGGTATAGCTCGTGTAGCACTGTATCTTCTTGACAGCAGCTCCTCTGGTACATTTGTAGGAAACGTCAATTCTATCCGATCCGTAGGTCTTCAGAGTCAGATTTTCCAGACTGGCAGTCATGATTCTGTCACGATCACTTTTCACTCTGTTACCTTCAAAGAGTCTAGTGTCTTTGCAGGTCACAACGCCACAGGCAGTACAGGCACGTTCTTTGAAGTCTCTGTATTTGGACATTATGCGAGGCGCCTGGATGTTCACTGTTGAACCCTTAGGACAATTGACATTGTACTTGATGATCGCAGCTGAGCATGTCACAACACACAGGAGTACCAGGGGGAGCTTCATAGTTGTTCTTTGTCTTGTGACATAGGTTCTAGTTTGCCTGGTTTAATGGTGAAGGAGTTGGCACGACAACTGTATATATACACACACACACACACACACACACACATACATATATATATATATCTTGAGGTTTGGAAAGTCCCCGCCTATGAGGCACAGAACCGAAACTTGGTGTGATTGGGCATGTACGCAAACGTTGGACTGTTGTATAGCTGGTTGGTATGCAACAGTTGGATGTAGATGATTGAATGATATGAAATAAAATATCTAAAATGTATTGACCTGAAAAAACTTGACTGCACGTGGCTGTGTTACACGTTGAATGTGTTTGAAACGATGAACCGTGTGATGTTTATTAACCACAATAAAAAGTCTTCTCATGGATAATGTACAGTGTGGTGTGTGGTTTCTATTGGTGTGAACTGTGTCTCTGGGTTACCGAGGAGTTGTTATCACTGTAAAACGTGGGTCAGCAGAATGACGCACCGCACACGCAATAGTTCATCTCTGTGCCGAAAGCGGACACGGCAAGAGACATCCGGTCAGTGCGATGACTGTTGTCACATAAAAATGATAGCAGACATGAAACGTGAAATCCTGGAACTCAAGAAGACGCTCGATGTTGAGCGTGTACAGAGGATCGAGGCGCTCCGTGAGACAAGGGCGTTGGACTCGGGACGTGATGTGAGATGGGGAGGAAAAGGTGCAGCGGGGCCAGAAGACGGTGCTACGGTAGAAAATACAGCAAGCAAAATTGTTGATATCGACCGCTTGAGCGATGCTCACAGGCACGCGCTATATGAACTAGAGTTGTGTAAAAAGGAGATGGAGAGCACAAGAGAGGCTCTCCGAGATGCCTGCGAAGAGCGAGAAGCCTTGAGGACGAAGCTGTCAGAGAGTCGGACTACCAATAATATCGACGCAGCTAGAGCTGAGGAAGCAACCGGTGGAACGTGCACGACTGAAGACTCACGCCACCCTCACTTGGACTGGGTAGGGAGACATTACCTTGCGGTGTCCCTACCGGAGGACCGCATGTTTACACCCGGTCAGTCCGTCACTCCGGTGGGGGTATTACAGAAGCTGTTTGAGATGAGGGTAGGTGATAAACTTGCGGTGGGATTCAGCGTATTGTTAGAGAACATAAACATCATGTTGTGTCAACTTGAGCCCGAATGGTACGCAAAGCACTTTGAGTTCTCTAGAGCCCACGTGCATGGCAACGGATACAAATCTACGGACAGGGTGACCACAGAGGATTTCGCGTGGCTGTTGTTTGAGTATGGTGCGCACGCTCCACTGATCGAAGTCTTAGCAGGACTCCTGAATGTTCTGAACAGCACAGGTAAAGGAGGAGTGACGACAATGGCCCTCTGCACGAGCAAAAACATGTACAGCTCGTCCGTGACGCTCTTCAGAGACACCGTGTCACGGGCTCACAATGGGTTCGTGCGTGTACGCGAGAGAGCTCAAAGAGTGAGAGCTGCACAAGGTGTCGTGTACATGCCTCTCACAGCGGGGTTGGATGTGGTGAATCAGATAGAATCTCAACAAGGTTCACATTCCATTAGGAACAGAGTCTTGCGCTCTGTACTGGAAGGGATTGAAGCACCACCTCACATCGTCAGCAGCACACCTACTGAGATGGCCAACAAAGGCTCTCGTTGCGACCCCCTCCGACTGGAACAGTCCCTGTCTGAATTCATGAAAAACAGAGGTCTCGAGGGTCAGGGTAAGGAGAGGAGGATCTCCACCTCTGTTCATCGGAGTAACCAAGACTTCCCCTTCAAGCCTGCAGCTTCTACAAGTGCTTTACCAGGACCTCTTAAAAAGCAGGTACTTTTCAATTCACCCTGGTCAAGCAATCTACCTGCTGCTCTGTAGCACTGTATATATATGTATATATACAAGGACAAGGGGGGGGAGGCAGTAGTAGTAGTAGTAGTAGTAGAAATAGTAGTCGACTTATGGACACTGACATGGACATAGACATGTGCGCGCCTGCGAAGCGGCGAGCTGATGAACTGTCTAAGGACACCAGAATGAGTCCTGGAGAGGACGACCTGAGAACAAAGGCAATGATGGCCATGTCTCGATACTGCCAGGAAGAGTGGGTGAAGAAGACTGTAAAGTTGCACATGTCCCGGGGTGAACACCTGAAGCTGGCTCTGCTGAGTGGAGACGCTGGCTCTGGCAAGTCGTACGCCTTGTCATTGCTGGCGAATAAACTACGGAGTATGAACATCAGTGTAATTGTGAGTGCAATGACCAACAAAGCAGCGGGGAATCTGATGGAATCGTGTTCACTGGATCACGTCTACACATTCCACAAGATGATGGGGCTCAAGAAGAACCTCTTGGACAGCACGCTTTCATTGGACGACTTTACGAAGCAGTACTGCAAAGAGTATTGGAACGAAATTTCTCGTTTCAATACACTCCATCAGTCTGACCTGTCCCTTGTTCAGCATAACCGTGTCACCAGAAAACACTCTTGTAGACAACTGAGACCCGAGTCGTGTGCAGTATGCAGTAAAATCTTCCAACGGTCGAGAGTGTCTAGAACCCCCGCGCAACTGGCCCCAATGGAGAACGCTCCTCCGTTCCTGGGGGTGAACGTGTTGATCGTAGACGAGTACGGTCTGCTGAACGTTGACCTATTTGAGAGGATGTTGCGTTGCCTGGCTCTCTTCTACGGACCCGATAAGGGTCCTCTGATAGTCTTCTCGGGCAGCGTCTCACAATTACAACCGGTGGGATCTAATCTGCGCATTTGGGAAACCGAGCGCTTCGAAGGGCTCCTCTCGTCTTCGACCCCACTCTTTGTCAACAGGCGACAGTTTACCGAGCCGAGTTACGCCGAAGCCTTGACGTACCTTCAGTTCAACACTGTCACGAAAGAGTCTCAGCTCATATTCAGGAGTCAGGTGTCTATCCGCGAGGCTGATGTTATGAATCCCGAATATGAACCTGATAAGCTGCGAATCTTCCACCAGGACCAACAACAGATTACATACACCTCGGCTTACATGAACAAGGTGAGGACAAAGGCCAAGGTCGGGGACAAATTTCTCAGTGTTGCTCAGAACCGGTCGAGTACAAAGTCACACCACACTTGGTACGAAGTGCTGAAGCAGGCCTCTCAGGCGCTGCCCAAGCTCTTTTCAGTGCCCCCATATCGTAAGGGAATCCGCACCACGGAAAGGGACTATCTGAGGGTGGACAAGCTCTGGGTGGGCTGCAAGGTGCGGCTGATCTGGCACATGGACTGCAATGGTATACAGGTTGCAAACTCACACACGTCGTCTGCCACATTTGGTGCCTTAATGGGCACGCAAAGGGGCACGAAGCGACAGCGAAGCGACAGCTCCTCATCGATCGCGGACACAGAAGGTGTCGTGCAAGACATTCGCTTCAAACGAGAGAGCCAGTTCAACGAGTTCTACGTGAAAGGGGAGCAGACCGGAACCGTGTACAAAGTCACCCCTTCTAAGTGGAACTACATGAACTGGACGGTGACTACACACCCGCTGGCTTGCATGTTGGCAATGAACACGTACGATTGCCAAGGCTGCACAGTGCGCGGACAAGTGCTCTACCACCCACCCAGACATTTCTTCATGTCACCGATAAAGCCCTCGGTGTACGTTGCGCTTACTAGGGTGGTGAAAAGAGAGAATCTACAAATGACAAATTGCAACTTTGCTAACACCATCGGCCACGTCGCCTTTTACGATGACAGACTGGTGGCTTATCGCAAGAGGGTGGAGATGAACTATTTGCCTTGACATGCGCATACACACACACACACACACACACACACACACACACACAGACTCATAAGATTCATTTATTTTCTTGGTCTCTATACCAATCACGAGAGGTACATACAGTGAAAGGATGAGTGTTGTGGGTGCTAGGTGGCACGAGCTGACATTGGAGGAGCTCATATGCCTCACGTCATCCAAATCCAGAACGGAACTCACCAAAGACTACGAGGATAAGCCTAACCGAGTGCAGTTATTGAGCAGCGCTAAGCATAGTTGTACTGAACCACCGGACAAGAGTCTTGAACCACCACAGGCTGGTGCACAAGACGATCTCAATTCTTACATCATTCTGAAGTGGTGTCCTTGGTTTTCACAAACATTCGGCGTGCTGTCAGACGTAAATCTTAACATGCTTACGTTAAGGTTGCTGAGGCTCAACAGTGAAGACGCTCCTATCCTTCTAGAACTCCTCACAGCAGTGGCACTTGTCCTCAAGGTACCCAACATACCCTACTTCCCAACCTGCCAAGTTCCATCTCAAGCCGAGTGGTTCCTGTTCCGCCACTGACTGACACTTTGCCGTACTAGCGCTGCGTGTGCTACAATCGAGCCTGACTCTATCTATCTATCTATCTATCTAGTCATCATGTCATCCACCAGAATACATCAAATGATTCGCACATACACCCACAACCTGAGCGAACGTCGGAGCTGCACCACCACCGTCCCCTACGGATGCTACAAATACGAGTCTGCTAAAAACTACCTGCCCGGTGGCCTGTTCCACTTTGTGTATGCCGATTCATATGTGCCTACGCTACACGGACTGAGTGCAGACTATATAAGAAACCTGAAGGAAGTGGCAGTTTGCGCAGCAAGTAGCTCCATTATGAATAGACCCTTCCTGAACACCCCGCAACTATACGAAGTGGAGCTGATCAACACGGGATGCGAGTCCCTGAAGCAGGGGGACCGTTTCACAGTCCAGCTGCCCAGCCACGACGATGTGGTAGCTCAAAGCGACGTGGTTGTCGATCTAGGTTACAACATGTCGGTGAACAAGGGTATCTGGGGAGGACTGCTGGCTACCAGAAAGGTGAATTGCGAGTTTGGTGGAGACCCTGTGGAGGAGGTAATACAGGCTATCAAGCACGAGCAGGCGTTTGACGTCTTTCAACTGATTTCGCCTTACACGCCTCAGAGTATACTGTCCATGATGACGCTAGTGGCCAATGGGGCTGATTATCATGAAGTTGAAGACACAGTAAGGGCGGCTGCGGCGACCGCTGTCAACTCCGACTTTGACGCAATGGCAGTCAGTGTCATTGTGGAGACCGACAGTGTTAAGAAATTTCTCAGGACAGTGGTTCGGCATGCTATGACTATTGTGGAAAGTGTACAAGGTTTCGCAGGAGGACAGGTGATACGAGCATGCAATGGCTACAACTTCAACACAATCAAGACCGGCGATAGATTTATGGCCCAGCTTAATATGAACAGATGGCTCATGTGAGAGCTTTCACGGCGATAGGGGAATGCTCCCTTATCATATGTGTTGTGTTGTTGATTTTCTTTCATTGACTGTGTCTGTACAAGATGTGGAAATAAAGAAACTGTAGCCCCATGTATTGTGTGTACGTTGCTTTTTTTTATTTGCTGCCACAGTACATAAAAACACAAAAGAAATTCAACGCAAAAAGAAGACAAACATAACCCAAGAAAGAATATACCTAAGAAACACTACTACTACTACTACTACTACTACTACTACTACTACTTTTCTTTTTGTGTCTACGTTCAGGGTTTACAAAAGAGATATCTTTACTCTTCTTGACACATTTGAGTCCACTCGTAGCCTGTATGCTGCTGCGGATCACAGTCTCAACCTTATTAGCATTCAGCTGAAGCATGCTAGATGCGTCGAGAAGGGACGGTCTGCTGTGGTCGAATACAACAGTAGGGGTAGGGGGGTTCACCTCTACACTCGGGTTACTACCCACAGTCCCAGAGGTCGTTGATGTGATTGGTGACGAGTTGTGCATGTCAGTATCTACAACATTATCTCTGTCTCCTGTCATCCACCACTGAGACCGTAGCTGACAGGCGATGGGGAGATTATCGTCTCCCATGTCGAGCCACCAGCTATCAGCATTTTGATATCCATAGCATTGTTGTTGTCGTTGTCGTTGTTGTTGTTGTTGTTGTTCATCATCAGGCGTATCCTTCAAAAGGTTCATCCACCAGCTTTCCCCGTCACAAATAGCCATCGACTTCTGTTACTCGTTTACTCCACTAGGGCACGGGTGTGGAAACACAGTCTAGTAATCCACAGGACAATGTTCACTGGTATCAGTAAGCAGAGGCTTACAGTAATACACCGATTCAGACGTTTCTCCGGTGGTGAAACACATTCGACGTGCCCGCCGCGGTGGTGCTGGTGGTGATGAGAGCCGACTCTCGATCCAAGTAGACCATCGTCCATCTTTACCAACACAGATTAGCCTCGGTCCTTAATAACATGAAAACCCCTGTTCAGCACTGTAACATCATCTGGTTTGTTCTTATAGCTACCCAGTAGAGCATGTATGCTGGTGTGCCAAACAGTAGAGGCGATATATGTGACAAGGGAACTAGAGCAAGATGTGCCGTGTTGTATAGGATCAATAACATCATGAGACTACACCAGAAGACCGGCGGCGGGTGGTGTTGGTCATACGGGTTAAACAGTATCTGCTCGCCGTGTCCAAACGCTTGCCTACTGTAACGTGACTCTGTGCTGTAGTCGGACAGTCTCTCCTCCCTGTACAGTGCAAACACCTCGCCTTTAGTGGTGGTCGAGAGGGCTGAAGACTGCAACTGTCTGGTCCTCTCAAGTAGAATGTTCAATTCCAAGTGTACATACGATACGATAGATTTGACGGTTGCAACCAAGAATATGATTTTGTACCCAGTCAGCCAGTTCGTTAGCGTCAGACGCCCTCGTGTCAGGTCGTACGACAGGTATACCATTGACATGAAGATAAAGTACAACCGAGTAGCTTGGCACCATGATGACAACATTGTGTTAATTTGGCCGAAGCAGTCTGATGAAGCCAATTGTGTTAATCCAGACGAACACAAACGTCGTACATTCTATAATTGGGAGGAGAGACGGACCACGTTTAGCGGAGCATTCGACCCACCGCACAACCTTGGTTCTGCTGCAAAATTGGTAGTACGCCAACATGTGAATATAGGTGGCTAGGAATAACGTGAACATGGTGACTTTCTGGGAAAGGGATACGCCTGACATCGGGTTGACCATCACGCCGGTGCTACTGAGACAGCTTCGTCTCTCCAAGCTTAGGATGGTCAACCTGGAACCGCTGATCAAGGTGATACATACCAGCAGAGACCACAATGTCCCCAATAAACCCCACGCAAACATGTTCCACAATCTGATGGTGTGCAAAAGGAGAGTGGTGCCAATTAGAATTGTCGAGGTGACCTTGAGTACGTTGAAAATGGCACCCTTGACACGTTGCACTTGCACACTGGTCCGATTCATCCAGCACACGACAGGAGGTAGGTACAGGGGGTGAATATTTGTAGTCATTATAGTCCTGTTCAGAGAGGCACACAGGATCAGGTCTTGGTCCGGTAAAAACTTTCTGGGTAACATGTCTCCTTCCTTAGTATGAACGTGACATACAGCGAGGATTGGTCTCTTGTGCATTGAAATCCCCCAGAACAAAAACATAAACAAAAGCAAAAGTAAAACAAAAAACAAAAAACACCATACACCATACACCATACACTACGGTCCTTTTGTTATCAGCCTAGCCGAGTCTCCCGTGTCACCAGCTAGCATTGTGTCATTAAACCTTGAAATAGTTTCGTGTCCGATCGTGGTCATCCTGTTGAAGATGCTGTTGTTATAATAGCGCCACTCACAAAACCCATTGCACCTGAAGGTGTTCCCGGCCTCGGCACCGATACACAAGTAGTAGCAGTCTTGGTCGTTGCGCAGGCAGTCGTACAATTCCTCTTCGTGCGCAACCCAGATTAGACCTAGAGTTGCACCGGATTCGTCTCCTAGAACTGTGACATTGTTTCCCGTGTTCGGCACGGATTTCGCTATCAGGTATAGTTTCACAGCGTGCATATCGCCCTTGTCCATGGCCACATTTTCGACTTCGCCCGTGTGACACATAGTACCTGAAATTGACGCGATGGAGCCTATCAGCTGCAGGACTTGCTTGACCATGGAGGGTTTGGATACAATAGAGTGTAACACGAACCACAGATGGTCACTGAGAATGGGTACGTTTTTGAGAGTGATCTCGGTCACGTTCGATACCACGGTCAGGCGAGGTTTATGACGCGCAGTATGGTACCCGCCGCCAATGTTGTCACACCTGATCATAGTGTGAAACTGGTGAAGCGTTTTGTTCCATTCCGAGACAAAGACGTGGATAGGGATCGCCGGAATGCACAGCTCCTCGGTGCCGGTGTAGCTGTTTATACACGTCCTGGCTATCATAGCACTCCCCTTCGTGATATACGTGTTGTACAGGTCAACGATCGACGAGTATTCCTCAGACTGACTGATGACAGGCATGAGTCTTACACACACATCCCCAACTCGAAGACCGTGTGAGGTATCCGAGGCAAACAGTTGAGAGGGTACGTATTTGAAATCGAGGTCACCGAGGGCCAGACTGTTCCATTGTCCCTTAAACCCTATCCCCCCTGATGACATCACGTCACTATCATGACCATCGTCGTTTGGTAGGTGCTTCGTACTCGAACCATGCCGGCGGACAGATAACACGGGCTGTGCATTGAGCATGAAGCAAATCGACTTTGGTGAAGCCATAGTTGGTCACAGCTGATCTCTAAGCAAATCTAGGCTGTGGTTACGCATGGAACATGTGTCGTTAGTGTCTTGCTTACAGGAACAGCCCACCACACTCTTGATTACAATCCCATTATATCCCATCCATTGAATAAAGAGGAGACCAAAATGTGTTTTGTCTTTTGTTGTGATTCCTTTATTTCTTTACAATAATACACAACATCATCAACATCAACATCAACATCATCATCATCATAGCTAAACACACAGGGTAACACACTGAGGTCACACCTTTGTGACAACCGCTGAGATGAAATCTGCCACAGCAGCTGAAGTCTTCAGTGAGCCGCTTCCGCTGGGTACGTGATACCCAGCTTGTTGTTTGTTTGTCACAGCTGTATTGGACTGCTGCTGTACAGACTGTTGTGCAGACAGCTGACATTGGTTGTTGACATTGGTGGACGATGGGGATGTTGTAACCGTTACATCGTCCGTCGTGTCCATCGTGTCCATCGTGACCTCACCGCTGTCCTTGTTCGATCCGCTGCTTTGTATTTGTTTTGTAAGTTCACTCAACTCCTTCACTAGCGCAGGGATGTCCCTGGAACACTGATCATCCTTGGTCTGCTTGCGTACACGCTTATACGGCGTGTCTCTCGCCAAACTCAGCAACGTGTCCATGTTGAAGTTATTCGATGACGAGTCTTGTGCAACCGAACTACGCGCTTCTAGTATTACGTCTCTTACGCTAGCCTTAATTGAATCGAGCATCTTCTCTTGCTCCTTCTGCAAGGCTGCTTGTCTCTCAGATTCCTCCTTGTTGTACTCCATTGCTATCGTCCTCCTTTGCTCTTGGGTAAGAGTCCCTCGCTCATACGACACATCATTTGACACTCTGCTCGGGTTGTAGACAGCATGCCCCGTGAAGAAACCTTGCCCGGTCTGCTGCTGCTGCTGCTGCTGCTGCTGCTGCTGCGGATTAAACAGATATTGAGGTTGTGTGAAATGTTGCATGGAGGCTGACTGCATGCCACTCTGTAGCAATTGCGCCTGTGACAGTTGTTGTTGAGACAGAGCTGGTTGCTGGTGAAGCTGCTGCTTCTGCTGCTGCTGCTGCTGCTGCTGCTGCTGCAAGAGTTTGATCAGATCATCAATTTGTGTCTGGGTAGCGGCCATTTCAGTATCAGCTTTAGGTACTGTACGGTGCCCTGTACTGTCCGTTACCCTGGTGTTAGCGTCTTCGTCAGTAGGTCTAATACCAGCACAGAGCTTAGTTTGTACCCCAGTGCGCTTTGTGAAATCCTTAGCGCCCTGCATTGTGAAAAGTGTGTCTGGGTCATCGGGATGGTTCAGTCTCTGGGTTAGTACGCTATTTTGAACCTTGATTGCCTCTAATACATCCTTGAGCACTTGCATGTCTGCAGCCTGATGTAACACGGCCTTCCTCAGCGATTCAACAGTATCCGTGATAGTCTGCGTCTCGATGTTGTCCGTCTCGCTCTGGGGTTTATCACAAACCTCGACGTTGTCATTCATGGTGATGCCTGCATCGAGGACAGAGTCTTTGAGTGTGGTGAAGCCCATTCTCGTCATCGTTTGGGCCAGATCTGTACCTGTAACCAGTGTGCAAAAGCAGCCCGGTCTCATCGGCACAGAGACTAAACTACATTCCTCCGTAATGGGACCACTCTTGTTATCTCCCACCGTGCCCAGGCTGAAACCCATGCTCGTATCCGAGTCCAAGACACCGTTGGTGTACTTGTTGTTGTCGCACTCGACGCAGCAGTACAGGAATGTTTTCTCGGCAGATCTACTGTGAACGTGCCAGTAACACTTGACGCGACCAATGTCCTGCTTGACTTGACCAATGCCCTGCTTGACTTTGTGTAAGAACACGGCCCTACCGGGCTGCGGGTGACACCCACCAGAGTACGCCATGTCGTTCCCCACAAAAAAATCCTTCCTTGACTCTGGGTACACTTCACCCTGCTCGGTTCCGAACACGCTACACATCCCCACAAGGAACTTGTTGTCGTCACCGTTGCATGAAACTATACTAGACAGCGCCTCCTTGTAATCCTCCTCGTTGGTACCGTAGCACTCCTTGCAGAAGATCGGCACAAATAAAGATTGGTCTGAACACAGAGTCCCTTCTTCGGGGTACTCACAACTATCGGCATAGTCGACCAGAGTCATGGTGTTCATGTTCACAACGGCTCTCTTCTTGTCCTCAGTGGACACTTTTACAAACGCGTGCTGGTCTTTCGTACAAAACACAGGTCCTACCCGACCACCCTTTTTGGTCATGTCACTTGACGACATCAGGACTCTATCTATCTATCTATCTATCTATCTATCTATCTATCTATCTAAAGACACCGTTATATACAGCTTGCCTATCCCACCACCGTTGTGTTAAATATCAGATTATCTCCCCACACAAACTCTTTGTCGAACTCAATCAATTTCTCGAGTGCCACACTGGAAATGTGTTTCACGTTCTCTATTGTACAATAGGGAGGTGTGCCGGTGAACGGGAAGGTGTGACTGTCATCGGCATCGGCGTCGACATCGTCGCCCCTTTGAGTGCGTGTCAGCTCAGATATCAGTTCGGATAGCTTCACAGTGTCCGACAGCTTCAGCTGAAACATTCCACGTAAGTACGCCCTAGTCCTAATGTTGTCAAAATCATTCTCTTGCACAGACGCACATTTACACATTTTACAATGTTCACTGTTTACTATGACAATCACGTGCTTGGAACTTGGTGTACGGAATACACAGTGGCTACCCCCACGTAGTAACCCACAGGCTGTGATAAGCCCTCCACATACTGTGAACTTATCACTCTCGATAAATCCTGCTACGGCCTTAGAAAGATTGTCGTTGCCATCGGAAGCCGACAATGAGCAAATACGCTTCTTTGGACTCCGGCTCCCCTTTGGCTTCTGGCTCCTCGTCCTCTTTAATGTCTTGGTATTCCTCTCAACAACATTCATCGCGTGAGGTTGTTCTAAACTGCCTACCCAAAACAACACCTCGAAATAACAAAAGGACGAGAACTCAGCACGGTGACCACGATAGTGACGACGACGACGACGTGGACGAACAACCTTGTATTCGTAGGAATCGAATCGCTGTCAGTGGCACTGATCGAGGTTCACAAGAAGTGACACGACCGATCGTTTCTTTTAGTAATCCTAACACGCCGGACAATCAAGCCTCGGTGTCGCGACGGGTTACATCGAAGAAACAAGGCTTTTCGCCCGCAATGGCGTCTGAGGCCATATTCCACATGTTCCCCGAGCCCGGGGAGCAGCAACAGGATCACAACGTCAACACTGTCAGCGAGAATGATCGCTTCATACAAAAACAGTATCCGATGCTTTACATGAACCTAAGTGCTCACGAACACCCCTCCATAGTCGAAGTACAGTGTGACAAGGACACCGGGTGTCTCTTGTGTGAATTAGACCAGAACACTTTGGACTCCATCAAAGTGCTTAAACCTCACGAGGTGAAGGGTTACCTCGACTCCTACAACCACAAATTCACAGAGGAGCAAGTCAATATCCATCTCGCCCACACCGTAAAGGATGACAATGTCATTGAGGTAATACAGAACATGTCTGTCGACCTGCTAAGCAGGTCCTACTCGTTGGCGAACGACACGTCTCTTTGTATACTGCACCGCATTAGAACGCACATGGGTAGACCGTTTCTTGTCCCAGACCAGGATGTTGCCAAGGTTCACAATGATGCCGTTAAGCAGTTCATGGGCCTGGCGTCTACATGGCAGACGTTGATGAAATACAAGCACAACAATGAAAAGGAAAGAGGTCCTGTGACTAATCCTCTATTGTAACTCTTTTCCCTAAGGTACTATAGTAGAAGTGTGACCTGAGCTGTTGATCATATTTTAGCATCATCAACATCAACATCATCGTCTTCTTTTTCTTCATCATCATCATCATCATCATCATCATACAAGCGGTGGAACAACAACAACAACAACAACAACAACAACAACAACAATAGACCACCTCTCCGTGTCGGCACATATGAAGCTCCTGGTCTTACTCTCGTGGCTGCCATGCCTCATGTGCTCACCTGTCAAACACAACCGACCTTACGGTTACGCTCCATATGTTTGGATTGATATCAGCGCATGCAATACACAGAGTGGTTGGTGTCATGGTACGAGCCTCGGTGGCTTTGCTTTGACTGTGGACTACGCCAACCTCACAGATGACATGTGCACACACTACTGTCCTGGGAAGATCATTGCTTACTGGAGACCTTTCCATCACTCGGTGGGTGATACGGCCAAGAACGAGGCCGAAGGTTTACTCGGTGCCTATGTTAAAAAGTTAGACAGGTATTCCTGTCTCACGGTCCCAGGTGGGTTCAAGTGTTCGGACCGCATTGTTACAAATACCCCTTTGAACAAGATATCGATTCTGCTCCATGCTAAGCCACGTAATAGAGACTATTACTTCAGCCAGGACCCGATGTCTGACTGCGAGCCTGATCCTCAGTGTGCAGCTTTCAAACTCTTGAGGAGAACACTACATTCACCCCCTGAGAGAAGAAAATGGCCGGATGCGGATGATGTCCTGACTATGCGAAACTCCCCTTATGCCTGTGTGCTCTCCTACGTGGGACTGGGAGATGCTGAGTCCATCGGTGTCTGTTACACACAACTAGGCGACCATTGTTTTGTGTCAGAAGGTAACAGGTTCTGCATTGACAACTCTAGAACTCCTCGAGTGGGACTAACCAACGCAGACAGTGCCGCGTCGGCGCCCATTGCAATCTGCGAAGTCTCGAGCGCGTCGAGTCTGAAGAATCGGGATCCTGTCTACAAGCCCACCTCGACAGAGATCAGGGACTTTCTTGTACCTTCATCCTGTGACGCAACAATCATATCTTTGGACAAAGCTGTCTACAAGTCAGATTATCTTTCGGTAGCACTTGACGTAGCCACTTTCTATACGGTGGCGGATGCTGGTCATGTAATCATGAAGGTCTCACTTGACGAGTGTCTCCTTCCTGTGGCAACCACAAACCGTCAATTCCCAGCCATCGTCAAGAGCGTAGCCGAAACGCTGTCTAAGGTTAGAGTATCCACGTACTCGACAGCCATCATGTTGGACGCCACCGACTGGGGCACGACCGGGTGCTCTCGCGAAAACTGGCAAGGTACAGATTTCACCCGGGTGGCGGCAGCGCTTGCTCGGGCTCTGATCGGAAAGAGTGCGGTGAAACTCTTCCTGAGACTGCCCAGATCCGAGAAACTCTTGGACGAAATTGACTTCTCACAGCTCACCGCGTTCGATACTTTCATCACACCCCAGGGGTTGGTCGACATGAATCGACCGGGACATTGTCAGAACATGTGGGTGTCTGGGAGCAGCGGAGACGATCACAACGCTGACAGTAACACAACCGTCGCCGCCAGCTCCTCTTCCGATGGGGTCATGTCGTACCTCTTGACTCTGCTAAGGCAAGGAGTTAGGGCCAACAAGATAATCTTTACGCTGTCTCTTACTGGGGGACTGAAGATCAGTCCTCTCGAAGATAGAGATTCGCAGCTGAGCGAGATAACCGGCGAGCTCTCGCTGGCCGACATGGAAACAAACACTGTGTTAAAATGTGAAGAGGACCTGAACACAAAGTGCTGCTCCGGATCCATTGTCACCGTCTGGGCTAGGAACATTACGGTGAACGTAACCGTCACGTCGACCTCGTTCGAGACACTCAAGCGCTTTCCTGAGCTGGTGGCGGTCGCGTTTGGCATCAATCAATTTGTCATTGCCCCGGTCGATTCCGATTTCAGACGGGGTCTTCGCTCCGACACACCTGCGATACTGGGTATTACATCGGCAGTACACAGGCTGAGGGACTGGAGGAAACAGCAGATAGCGGCCGGCATATCCACCACTGTAGCGTCATCTGGGTCAGCGCGCGGCAGAAGCAAGCGCTCTGCCGGCAGTGTCTCGGATGTGGCGAAGCTGGAAGAAGTCATCATCAACATTCCCGAGAACCAGTACAAAGACCCCGCGTCCGGGTCCAACAACTGCCTGGACCCCCGGTACACCATAGGTTTGAGTAACATGGTCGTGTGTCCAGGGCTCATAGCCGTTCACGGGGCGCTCGGTATATTCAAAGAGCCCCACAGAGAGCTCTACAGTACCAGCTACGATAAAATCTACGTAGGCAATTTGTACAAGCTTGAGTCGTGCACCCCGGGAGAGCCCAGCACCAAGGCGATCGTCTCCACGAAACCACCCCAACTCGCAATCAACATCAACACCCTCATCCCCACAACGGACCGTAACCACTACATGGTAGGCATCCTGGATTCGGAAAATGTCGTAGAGTACGTGCCTCCTGTGAACAAGGTGTGTGCCGCGTACAACACAGGGGAGACCTCACACAGCATGAACGTGGTCGCGGTGGACGACGGGTACACGGTCGACAAACCGGTGGTCGAAGCTGAACACGGGGTGATAGTGAAACCGGTCGAAGCGCTCTATTTCGTCTCCAACTTCACCCCCGGTATAGACTACATCAACCTGAACGTCAGTTGTGTGAATTACGACGTAAGCGCGCTACGGCCCTGTCTGATTGCCATATGTGGAGGTGACAGCAGTTGCAGGAAGGACTACGGCAGACTCTGCAACTCTGCACACGAGATCATCAATGACGCTCGCAGAGCCGGCGACTTGATGAGGGAAGGTCTCGAGGAGTTGGCCGTACAGGAGAGGAAGGCTAGGATGTACGAGCTGCCTGACAGAGCGCCCCTCCCCTGGTTAGACAGAAGAGTAGACGGGGGGCGCACTGGTAGACACAAGAGGTTTCTTGGGGTGTTGGCAGGAGGGGCAGCCTTGGCGTACGCGTATCACCTTTCCGGTAGGATAGACAATATAGAGAATCAAATGGATGAGCTGAAGAATTCGTACGTCTACGTAATGAACAAGTCGGTGGAAGTGAGCAACAAACTCAACACCAACATAGCCCTGGTCAACGGTAGGATCGACGATCAGGAGAAGCAGATACAAAAGAACAACGAAATTGTGAACAGTAACTTTGCCATGATGAGGGACGCCATGATGAGGAACACGGAGGCTGCGCTGCGTGACACCAACGCCAAGTTCTCAGTCATGGCCAGTTATCAAATGTGGTACGCGCAGATGCAGAGTGTCACCCATCAGATGACACAAGCCGCGATGCACACCAAGTTCATGGCCAGAGGAGTGGAAAATTGTCTGAGACAGATAGCGTCAAAGCGATCTGGCAGCTGTCCCAGCGGCCTGGCGATCATGCAAGAGCACCCCGGGTTATCCGAGTTCCCGACGGTTGGCACGGCCCTGTACAAAGACAGAAAGATTTTCATAGTACACTCTGCACCTGGAGTTGTCGACAAGACCGTAGTCAGAGGGATCATACCCATGCCCAAAATGAGCACGGATGGACTCCCTTGCTGGCCCGACTACAAAGTGTGGCTGATAGACGGCCAGTATTACGAGCCGTCAGAGTGTTACGGCAAGTACTGTTACAAGCCCAAGCCTCACGTGAGGTACCTCGGGTGTGTCAAGGATCCTAAAGAGTGCAAGACGGTATGTGCCTCGTGTCACCGAGGTATTTGCTATGAGAAAAAGAAAGTCACTTGGATGCAAGGGTCAGCTGCAGTGGAGATTGAGTCTCCTCCGCTCAAGCCGTTTTCCAGACCCCACATATCGGACGGGCCTATGTCTTTTGCAGATTTATTGAAGGACGGCATACCGGGATTGTCTGAAACGAAGCTACTGCAGGCCATAAACACCAGCGTAAAGCTTGTTGACGTACATGAAGACTTGGAGAATATCACGAGAAGCATACGAGACATTGATAAACGGTACGATGCAATGACGGCTAACAGGATCACGTTCGGGGGATGGCTTTCAGGGTTTGCTAGTGACGCAGCCTTATGGACCTCTGTAGCTGTGCTCATGGCTTGGTGCACTGTACTCTCAGCTGGGATAGGATACATGTATTTTTGTGGTGGTGGTGGTGGTGGTGGTGGTGGTGGAGTTATGCTCCCACTTTACTCAAAGAGGCGTTCTAAAATGTTATAAAGACAGCAACACATCTGTATTGTGTATGTGCATATGTATGTATGTATGTATGTATGTATGTATGTATCCCCTTTATCTTGTGAGTCATCAATAAAAACCCTACCTGATATGTGGAATTGTCTTGTGTTTGTATGAAAGGCGGGAGAGGGTTGGGTGGTTTGGTGTAAGAATGACACTGGACATTTTCCTTACCAAACACTGCACTTTATTTTTTTTTTACATCATGTGTTTACTTGTGATTGTACATGGTCTTTCTTTCTTAAATATAAAGGACAATACAATGCAATGCAATAAAAAAAACACATCTTCTTCTGTGAAGCTGACAGAGTGTCACAGGTAAGCAAGCATTCAAGAGAGTCACTGAAAGACAACTATGGTCTTTACATCACGATTATCCCCACTACTACGGACTGGCAGTAGTAAAACTGCTACAACCCCAGTGGAGACAACCCCTCCGTCTGAGCGCAACAGCACAGAAGCGGTTCCCCTTGATATCACTAAATCGCCCGGTTGAACAATGCCAAGTTCACTCGCTTGCTTGTCGAGTGTCATCGCTTTGTTGGGTGGTTGGAACCATTCGCCTGAATGTTGGCCATAGAACCATCCACCTGGGGAATTTGTCGAGTATTTGTCCAAATTGATGCAGTAGTTGATGATCATGGAGCCCTTGACGTGGATATTCTCTATAATCCCACCATCGGTTGTCTTGTCAAGTTTTAGCTCAGTGTAGCCGCTTCTCTCCTTCATATCCAGGACTGGGTTGTATTCTTCATCTTGGGCCAGTATGAAATTAGGCGCTATGACCAATACACCGTGCGAACTGATATCAGGATCGTCCTTGTGGGTGTAGATGACCACGCCGTTGCCCTCAGTGTCATAGTGTAAACCCAGTCCGTCTTCGATGCCTTCCTTGAATTCCACCGATGCTCCCCTGGATATGAGAACTCTGCCCTTTGATGACATATAGGCAAGCTCCCCAAGGCGAACACTGGTAGCATCTCTGGATATGACCAGATCCGTGCCGGACGATTCACTCTTGTCATCTGGGGTACACTGATAAGCCCGTCTTTTGTACAAGTTTGGACGAATTACGCTGGTGAGAGTACCGTCAATCTGCACATTTCTGTATGTGTTCGTCACGACCAAACCCTGGTTCCTGAGGTTCTTGACTATTATGTCCAAGTACACTGAACCATCATAGATAATGAAACCATCGGTTGCTTTCTCAGGCTCCTCGCAGCCTAGAATTGTCTCGATGTTATGCACGGCCATCATGCTGTTCTATGCTATGCAATTGGTGATTGTACGGTTTCGCTCCAGTAGACCAAGAGCCTTCTATGTAAGAATTTACATCAGCCAGCAGCAGCAACCACAGGCTGGATAAACTCACTCGCATCAGCTGAACAGAACAGCACAGGCTATTTAAACGTATCAGATGATATCCAGACCCATCCCCGTGTTCACGTAGCAGCACAGGTTGGATAACATCGTGTCAACTGGACCGAATGATACCACCAGGATAACATCGTGTCAGCTGGACCGAATGGCACCGGTCGGATAAATGTAGATTACATCCAGACCCACCTTCGTGTCTGCTTAACAGCTCAGCATAACTTGGATACACATATCAGATGATATGCACACTCCATCTCAGCTATAAACTCAAAGCGTGGGAAACTGGTAACATTTACACAGCAGCATTAGCTCAGGCTGTGCAAGAATTGTCGGTGCTCATAAACCCGTTTGACATGGACTCAAACAGTGACATCCTGCAAAGTCAGTCTCAGACTCTGACTGGAGATGGTAGTGTGAATGTCATAGGTGGAGATGGTAGTGTGAATTTCATAGGCCAACTGCAAGTGAGTGATCATGTCCTTTGTGATTTTGCATTTAAATGTGTGTGTGTGTGTGTGTGTGTGTGTGTGTGTGTGTGAAAGGGGCACTTTTTAACTGCAGGCTTTGTTTCATAGGAGCTATGTCAGAAGAACGGATGGCCCCTACCCATGTACAGTGAGCAAGAAAGGCGCGGAACCAAATATTTCGTGTACCGTTGTGAAGTCAATATTCAACTACATGCTTATGATGGTGTGATTAACATAAGTGTGAACGGTAGGTTGTTTTTGTTTTTTGTCTTACATACATCGTAGGCACTGTACCTCCAAACCATGTTAGTCTACAACACTTAACATCACTTATGTCCTCTGACTCTAGGCTGCGGGAAGTCCAAGAAATGTGCGAAAACTGTTGCTGCAGCAAAAACTCTACGCCTGGCTCAGCTGTACGCCGATGCACCGATGCACCGTATACAAACGGACGAATGAGTGGGACCAGAGGACTGATCATGTCTGAGATGACACCTGTTTCTCTCCTACCAACACCACTTTGTGCCACAACCTAACTATTGTCATAACATTGACTATGACCTCAGTTACGTACAACTTGTAGTACTGCATTTATTTGCTGTGTTAGGAAAAGGGGAAGATGTAGCAGACTACCTTTCACTAGTTCACACGTACGATTGTATGATTGCTATGCCAATGTGCTGTTGATGATTCTGCTAATAAACATCCAAACACTTATTTTGAGTCAAAGTGTCTTTTATTGTCGTAAACACAGGCATGGTATAAACAGCATGTGAGGTTTGTTGAAAGAAGAACTTTCCCAGGTCAGCCTGTTGATTACTTGGGACATCATGGCTCTGGACGGTGTCACATCCCGTTTGCCGATGACTCTCTCTGTTGAGACATTGGGAGTGAGAAATATATTTATTTTTTTTTCTTCGCGTTACACTAAAAACCAACCATGGCTATTACACACAAGTTAGTCAACTTACTCTGCCTTCTACCACTTCTGTGTTCATTATTTTATTTTGCTGTGTTCACAACTCAAAGCACTGAAGCGTCTTTGATATCAAGGAGAGGACTGTGCTCATCATTCACCTCATCACATCTGTCAAAGGCGCATGTTGTGGGAACGTACACAGTGCTTTGTTGAGAATGTAGAACGTGGGAACATGGTTTGTAGATGTTTGATGTTGGGGATGACAGTTTGCTATAGACCTTGTAAGCAATAAGTGCCAACCCAAAGACTATCATCAACGGAGACATTATCAAAACGACATTGAGCCAACTGTCATTGTCACCAATCCACCAGTTAGTGTATTCGTCAACCATGATGATGTTGATGGTGATGATGAAGAAGATGGGTTGGGATTCAGCTATCCTTCAAATGTATTCTCCCCTTGTTTTAGACAACTGTTGTTTTTGTTTTGTTTTTTATTTAACAGTTGTTACTTCAGAAAAATCACCCACCTACATGTGTCTTTGCATGTCGACAATAAAGAGTTGACACACACAAACACACACACACAAACTCACTCTCTCTGGAGAATAATCATTTTATTTTCATTTGTATTTGGCGTAACAAAACCATGAGGAGAAGTAGTACAGGCACAAGCGCAGTACAGTTGTCACGTACAGCGCGCCATGTTAACATGCAATCGACAGCGGTCACCCGGGATCACTTGTGTTGGAGATCGGTCGCTGAGGCTAGTTGTGCCACCGTGTTCTGTTGCTCCAGGTACGTGAAGATCAGGGCCATCACAAACGCTGCACTTGTGCTGTGGGTGGATCTGACTTGGCGTGCCACATCGCCGGCTCCCATGGTCTCAATACATCCGTAGCGTATGGTTGGGTAACCCTCTGCGATCTTCCACGTCAGCAAGAGTTTCACTCTCTCCAAATCAGCCAAGGTGACACCCCACATTATCTTGGAGAGAGCGCTCCCGTTTAGACTGCAATTGTCATACTTGCGGAGCCCCTCGAGATTGTGCGCTTCCAGATGAGCAATTGTGAATTCAGGATCCTGCCGTTTTAGCATATCCACCAGCAGATCACAGGTGACATTCTCAGAGAAATACTGCGACATTATACTGATCAGATACTCGGGGTGTGTCGCGTAATTGTCCGACTTCGACTTTGCCAGCATCCGGACAATTGTATCTCTTACTCTATGATCGCAAGGTAGACTCTGGGGATCTCGTATAGCTGCCAGCAGCCCATCGAAGGACCTCGTGTTTCTGGATAGGTAGTAGGACAATTTAAATGTCAGAGACAGTTTCATTGCAAGTCCTCAGTCTGGTCTCTAGACTCGGAGATGGAACGGAGATATGCAAGTTTAAATACTGGTGGCTGCATATACTTATATATTTATACATTTTATATATATGTCCAGATAAATGGATTATACAGACTTGCACAAAACGCCGACCGCTGTGGAGATATCCAGCTCGTACTTGGACATCTAACCAAAGCCAATAGCCGCCTATAAATCTCACACCAGTGTGTCTATGTCACCCTGAGCTACACGTACACTTCCCATACAGACAAGTCATGGCTGTAGACTTCTACTTGAAGGACTGGGACTACTCTCATCTGAGCCACATATTCGGAAAAAATATCACCCTCGACGTGTTTCTATCTATGCCATACAGTCAGACGATTTGTTACGGTGAGAGGTTTGCTGAGCACCATCAGAAACTGTGTGATACTCTCAATAAGGCACTGATGCACAAACGCTCACTTGATGAGACGGAGCACATTCCACCCGCTCCACGGAAGAAGTGGTGGGGGAGGAGGAGGAGGACAAGGAGGGGAAAGGGGAATGAGACGATGTCCCTTGTCAACAATCTAACATCGAAGATCGACAAACTCTCTGTCAGAGATCGACTGGGTTGCAGGAGAAGACTCTTCACGCCACCGACTGACAAAGGGTCGAGTGTGACTGTCAGAGATCGACTGGGTTTCAGCGGAAGACGACTCTCCGAGTAAACTGGAGCAGAGAGACTGTGAGTGTGTGTGTGTGTGTCAATTGAGACCTGTGAACACCTGGAGAGGAGAGGAGAGGAGAGGAGAGGAGAGGAGAGGAGAGGAGAGGAGCGAGGGAATGTTCATCGAGATCAGTCAGAATGCCTGAAACCAAGCACACCACATAAAGCAGCTATCAAGCTAACCATCGCAATAACA